>NC_053396.1:230204809-230504809 GCF_905171765.1 Bufo bufo
GCCATTATGAGTATCTGGTGATGCCCTTCGGGCTTTGCAACGCCCCAGCTACCTTCCAAAGCTTTATCAACGATGTCTTCCGCGACCTTCTGGACACATATGTGGTAGTGTATCTGGATGACATCCTTATTTTTCCCCACACACTCCAGCAGCATGAGAGACATGTGAAGGTAGTCCTCCAGCGCCTTCGGACACACCGACTCTATGGGAAGCTGGAGAAGAGCAACTTTGAGGTTCCTTCTATTGAATTCTTGGGATACATACTGTCCTCCGGAAAAGTGGAGATGGACCCCAAGAAGGTTCAGGCCGTCCTACAGTCGTGGCCAAAAGTTTTGAGAATTACACAAATATTCGTTTTCACAAAGTTTGCTGCTAAACTGCTTTTAGATCTTTGTTTCAGTTGTTTCTGTGATGTAGTGAAATATAATTACACGCACTTCATACGTTTCAAAGGCTTTTATCGACAATTACATGACATTTATGCAAAGAGTCAGTATTTGCAGTGTTGGCCCTTCTTTTTCAGGACCTCTGCAATTCGACTGGGCATGCTCTCAATCAACTTCTGGGCCAATTCCTGACTGATAGCAACCCATTCTTTCATAATCACTTCTTGGAGTTTGTCAGAATTAGTGGGTTTTTGTTTGTCCACCCGCCTCTTGAGGATTGACCACAAGTTCTCAATGGGATTAAGATCTGGGGAGTTTCCAGGCCATCGACCCAAAATGTCAACGTTTTGGTCCCCGAGCCACTTAGTTATCACTTTTGCCTTATGGCACGGTGCTCCATCATGCTGGAAAATGCATTGTTCTTCACCAAACTGTTGTTGGATTGTTGGAAGAAGTTGCTGTTGGAGGGTGTTTTGGTGCCATTCTTTATTCATGGCTGTGTTTTTGGGCAAAATTGTGAGTGAGCCTACTCCCTTGGATGAGAAGCAACCCCACACATGAATGGTCTCAGGATGCTTTACTGTTGGCATGACACAGGACTGATGGTAGCGCTCACCTTTTCTTCTCCGGACAAGCCTTTTTCCAGATGCCCCAAACAATCGGAAAGAGGCTTCATCAGAGAATATGACTTTGCCCCAGTCCTCAGCAGTCCATTCACCATACTTTCTGCAGAAGATCAATCTGTCCCTGATGTTTTTTTTGGAGAGAAGTGGCTTCTTTGCTGGCCTTCTTGACACCAGGCCATCTTCCAAAAGTCTTCGCCTCACTGTGTGTGCAGATGCGCTCACACCTGCCTGCTGCCATTCCTGAGCAAGCTCTGCACTGGTGGCACTCCGATCCCGCAGCTGAATCCTCTTTAGAAGATGATCCTGGCGCTTGCTGGACTTTCTTGGACGCCCTGAAGCCTTCTTAACAAGAATTGAACCTCTTTCCTTGAAGTTTTTGATGATCCTATAAATTGTTAATTGAGGAGCAATCTTAGTAGCCACAATATCCTTGCCTGTGAAGCCATTTTTATGCAACACAATGATGGCTGCACGCGTTTCTTTGCAGGTCACCATGGTTAACAATGGAAGAACAATGATTTCAAGCATCACCCTCCTTTTAACATGTCAAGTCTGCCATTTTAACCCAATCAGCCTGACATAATGATCTCCAGCCTTGTGCTCGTCAACATTCTCACCTGAGTTAACAAGACGATTACTGAAATTATCTCAGCAGGTCCTTTAATGACAGCAATGAAATGCAGTGGAAAGGTTTTTTTGGGATTAAGTTAATTTTCATGGCAAAGAAGGACTATGCAATTCATCTGATCACTCTTCATAACATTCTGGAGTATATGCAAATTGCTATTATAAAAACTTAAGCAGCAACTTTTCCCATTTCTAATAGTTATGTAATTCTCAAAACTTTTGGCCACGACTGTAGAATGGCCTATCCCACGAAACCGACGAATGGTCCAACAGTTTATCGGTTTCGCAAATTTCTACCGTCTCTTCAATTTCTCGGCCATATGCGCTCCTATTACGGTCCTAACCGGGAACAATGTTCCATTTGTATGGACCCCTGCCGCTCATAAGGCCTTCCAAACCCTCCAAAGGCTCTTCACACAAGCTCCGGTACTGGCGCAACCTGACACTGCTCTTCCCTTCTACCTGGAGACAGATGCATCAGAGAAAGCAGTCGGAGCAGTTCTCTCCCAAAGACAAGGGGGGAAACAACTCCTACACCCAGTGGAGTTCTATTCCCGCAAGTTAACCAAGGCGGAACGAAACTACGATGTGGGCGAGAGGGAACTACTGGCCATAAAAAATGCGCTGGAGGAGTGGCGGCATCTGCTGGAGGGAGCCAAGCACCCGGTAACTGTCTATACTGATCACCGTAACCTAGAATACCTTCGTACTGCTAAGATGTTACGGCCCCGGCAAGCCAGGTGGGCCCTCTTCTTTTCCCGCTTCACCCTCCAGATAACATATCGTCCTGGATCAAAGAACAGGAAGGTCGATACCCTCTCCCGTCTTCACGACTCCGATGCCGTGTTTTCACCTCCAGAGACCATCCTTCCAAACACCTACTTTTTGGCCACACAACATTTATTACTCGAAGAGATCCGACAAGCCAGCGTGACCGTACCGTCAGAAGCAGCACACCTGCCACAAAGGCAGGGTCTACGTTACCATCAGGGAAAGATCTACGTGCCTACTTCCCATCGGGTGCCGATCCTGCAACATCATCACAACCACCCAACCGCAGGTCACCGGGGAATACGCAATACCTTAGAGTACGTGCAGAGGCAGTTCTGGTGGCCTTCCCTAGCGGCGGATGTACGGTCCTTTGTGGGCTCCTGCACTATCTGTGCCATGCACAAGAGACCCCACACCCGGCCAGTCAGCCCACTACAACCTCTACCCGTGGCAACGGTGCCCTGGAGGGACCTCGCTATGGATTTCGTGGTGGATTTACCTCCTTCACAGGGCCACACTACGATCTTGGTTGTAGTAGATAGATGGCCCACTTTATTCCAACTACCGGCCTTCCAACAGCCCAACATACCTCAAAATTGTTTTTACAGCACGTGTTCCGCCTACATGGACTCCCCTCCTCTATTGTGTCTGATCGGGGTTCGCAGTTCACCTCCCGTTTCTGGAGCCAATTTTGCCGCTGCCTCCACATCACCTGCAACCTGTCCTCTGCTTATCATCCCCAGTCCAAAGGCCAGACGGAGAGGACGAACCAAACCTTGGAGCAGTATCTCCGCTGCTATTCCTCATACCTACAAGACGACTGGGTGGACCTTCTCCCTCTCGGAGAATATGCATACAATCAACAGCAGCATACCTCTACGGGACTCTCACCCTTTTATGCGAATTACGGGTAACATCCCTTCACGCTTCCAGACCTTCCGGCGACATTCCCGTACCTGAAGTGGCCCAGCGCCTCCGTCGTCTCCGGGGTTTTCTACGTACCCTAGTGCGGAAGCTCCGCACTACCCAGCAACAGCAAAAGACTCAGGCCGATCGGAGGCGCACCGAGAGCCCCAAGTACAGAAGTGGGGATAGAGTATGGTTATCTTCTCAGCACCTTAAACTGACCTGCCCGTCCAAGAAATTGGGCCCTCGCTATTTGGGACCATTCACCATCGCCTCAATGGTCAACGACGTTGCGGCGAGACTAGACCTCCCCACCTCATTTAACATCCATCCAGTGTTTCATGTATCACTACTGAAACCCTACCGTGCCAACACCCTTGTGGGCAGAGTGCCGGTGCCACCTGCTCCCATTCAGGTGGATAACAATGATGAATATGAAGTCCAGGGGATCTTGGACTCCCGCAGACGCCGTGGAGTCTTGGAATACCTTGTCCACTGGAAGGGATATGGGCCAGAGGAGCGTTCCTGGGAACCAGCAGGTAACCTTCATGCAGAGGCCAAGGTCCGCGCATTCCACAGGGCTCATCCTGATCGGCCATCCCAGGTTCGCGTCCGGCGGCCGCTCCTTGGTGGGGGGCTCTGTCAGGGAACCAGGGGGGCCGTTTCGCATCGGGTTCGAAGGCCTGAGCGGCGGGCGCAGATAGCTCCTCCTCTTCCTCCTGACGTCAATGTAACCAGTGCGTCTGCGCGAGTCGGACGCCGGGTGCGTGTGCGTGGTACACAAGCCGCACGCGCGTGCGCGGGGATACAAGCGTAGTGCACGTGCGCCATTCCAGATCACAGGTGCTACTCAGGCTGGGGGAGGGCTTCAGCCTCCGTCACCGCCCTCAGCCTTATGATTGGCTTCTGACTAGGAAGCCTCCTGGTTGCCCGGCAACCAGGGGGGCGGTCCTGGGTTTACTGTGTACTTAAAGGGTTTCTACCACTTCGTTTTCACATAATTAGCTTTCAGACACTAGCGATCCGCTAGTGTCTGCTCTCCCAAACAATCCTAATATAACTGTTTATTGTCCTGCCGTTTCGCTAAAAATCAAACTTATATAGATATGCTAATGAGCCTCTAGGTGCTATGGGGGCGTCATTAGCACTTAGAGGCTCGGTCTACCTTCACAAAATGCCGCCGCCCAGTGCGTCCCTCCAGCCCGCCCATCTCCTCCGGAATGCGATCAAGCGGACGAATTCTCGCGCATGCGCCGTGCGCGTGTCACGACTGCTATCCCAGCAGCGGTCGTGTCGCACCAGACGGAGGGGGAGGGGGACCCTTATCTACGGATGGGAATAGTATGGCCACCCCTGACTAACCCTAAGCTGGCACCTGTCTGCCCTGATACCCTAGACGGGGTGTGAACCCGTGTGGCGAGCAGGATGCCTAAACCCTCAGTCACCCTAACAAGCCTAGAGTGGGGAAAGGCCGATGGGAGCACTAGTCACCATCACTCATGTCTAGGAGAACAGGAGGGGAAGACAGCAACAAACAAACTATAGCAGAGATAGACTTATCCAGTCACGAGCAGAGAAGGCGATCCCAATCACGACAGTCCACGCCGGACAAGAGCTCCACAGCAACACCATCAAACGATCTCCTACAAAGGTCAGAATAGAACTGGAAGTAAGGACTATATCTGTCAATGACTGCAAGTGAAACTGAAACTAATATAGTAGCTGGGAGTGGCAGACAGGACTCACCTGAGAAGGATGCCTACAAACTCCCAGTCAGGACAAAAAGGTTCACAAGGCAAAACCCAGATGACATACCCTGAACCATGGAGCAAACTCACAAGCTATCGCGAGTAGCAAGTCGCTGCGACCTTCTCCTCCCAGACCTGTCTGGATCAGTCACAGTCCTGACAGCGCGTCTGTATTCGGCGCATGCGCAGTGAATGTCTGACCGCTTCCCTGCTCAGACATCTCCACTGCGCCTGCGCCGATGACGTCATAGTGCTCCGAGGAACAGGCGCAGTGGAGATGTCTGTGCAGGGAAGCGGTCAGACATTCACTGCGCATGCACCGAATACAGACGCGCACGGCGCATGCGCGAGAATTCGTCCGCTTGATCGCATTCCGGAGGAGATGGGCGGGCTGGAGGGACGCACTGGGCGGCGGCATTTTGTGAAGGTAGACCGAGCCTCTAGGAGCTAATGACGCCCCCATAGCACCTAGAGTCTCATTAGCATATCTATATAAGTTCGATTTTTAGCGAAACGGCAGGACAATAAACAGTTATATTAGGATTGTTTGGGAGAGCAGACACTAGCGGATCGCTAGTGTCTGAAAGCTAATTATGTAAAAATGAAGTGGTAGAAACCCTTTAAAGCCAGTCAGAGCCTTGACTGATTGCAGAGTTATTCAACCTCATGGTGAACACCCAGCTCTTCCCTGTGAATCCACTGTTTATTCTGACTTCCCAGCTACCGACTCCTTGCCTGTTTCCTCGATTACGATTTCTGCTGCCCGCCACGACCCGGAACTGGAACCGACTACCTGATTGGATTGACCTTTTTTTACTACTCTAATTTTTGGGATTATTTCGTCCCTGCCAAAGGATTCCATACCTGATCCACTATTCCAGTCCTGACACTAAAATCACAGAAATAAGATAATAATGCACTTAGTAAAGTAGATGCAAGCATTATATATGGACAAAGTCCTCACTCTGATATGATAATATCTGAGACACTTAGCCAATATATTTTGATCAAAACACATCTGAGCCCGCCTACCAAGCGCCAAGGTGGTCTCAGGTCAGGCGGGTCCTACGCTAAACCTACCTAAGCCATTGGGCTTCTATGTTCAGGAGCGCAGACGCCGCACACACGGTGTGCTGCTCCTAGTCACCTCTATGTGCATCAAGCAACCGATGGGAGGAGGAGCCGCACACCAATATGTACCACCTAATCAAGGCGCTCTATTGGATAGGAAGGGCAAAAGTGCAGAGGAATGCTGCTCCCAAGATAAAATAGGTTCGCATTCACACTTTATATACACTGCTCAAATAAATTCCAATGAAGGGAACACGTAAACACCACAATGTAACTCCAAGTCAATCACACTTCTGTGAAATCAAACTGTCCACTTAGGAAACAACACTGAGTGACAATCAATTTCACATGCTGTTGTGCAAATGGGATAGAAAACAGGTGGAAATTATAGGCAATTAGCAAGACACCCCCAATAAAGGAGTGGTTCTGCAGGTGGTGACCACAGACCACTTCTCAGTTCCTATGCTTCCTGGCTGATGTTTTGGTCACTTTTGAATGCTGGCGGTGCTTTCACTCTAGTGGTAGCATGAGACGGACTCTACAACCCACACAAGTGGCTCAGATAGTGCAGCTTATCCAGGATGGCACATCAATGCGAGCTGTGGCAAGAAGGTTTGCTGTGTCTGTCAGCGTAGTGTCCAGAGCATGGAGGCGCTACCAGGAGACAGGCCAGTGCATCAGGAGACGTGGAGGAGGCCGTAGGAGGGCAACAACCCAGCAGCAGGACCGCTACCTCCGCCTTTGTGCAAGGAGGAACAGGAAGAGCACTGCCAGAGCCCTGCAAAATGACCTCCAGCAGGCCACAAATGTGCATGTGTCTGCTCAAACGGTCAGAAACAGACTCCATGAGGGTGATATGAGGGCCCGACGTCCACAGGTGGGGGTTGTGCTTACAGCCCAACACCGTGCAGGACGTTTGGCATTTGCCAGAGAACACCAAGATTGGCAAATTCGCCAGTGGCGCCCTGTGCTCTTCACAGATGAAAGCAGGTTCACACTGAGCACATGTGACAGACGTGACAGAGTCTGGAGACGCCGTGGAGAACGTTCTGCTGCCTGCAACATCCTCCAGCATGACCGGTTTGGCATTGGGTCAGTAATGGTGTGGGGTGGCATTTCTTTGGAGGGCCGCACAGCCCTCCATATGCTCGCCAGAGGTAGCCTGACTGCCATTAGGTACCGAGATGAGATCCTCAGACCCCTTGTGAGACCATATGCTGGTGCGGTTGGCCCTGGGTTCCTCCTAATGCAAGACAATGCTAGACCTCATGTGGCTGGAGTGTGTCAGCAGTTCCTGCAAGACGAAGGCATTGATGCTATGGACTGGCCCGCCCGTTCCCCAGACCTGAATCCAATTGAGCACATCTGGGACATCATGTCTCGCTCTATCAACCAACGTCACGTTGCACCACAGACTGTCCAGGAGTTGGCAGATGCTTTAGTCCAGGTCTGGAAGGAGATCCCTCAGGAGACCGTCCGCCACCTCATCAGGAGCATGCACAGTCGTTGTAGGGAGGTCATACAGGCACATGGAGGCCACACACACTACTGAGCCTCATTCTGACTTGTTTTAAGGACATTACAATAAAGTTGGATCAGCCTGTAGTGTGTTTTTCCACTTTAATTTTGAGTGTGACTCCAAATCCAGACCTCCATGGGTTGAAAAATTAGATTTCCATTTTTAATTTTTGTGTGATTTTGTTGTCAGCACATTCAACTATGTAAAGAACAAAGTATTTCAGAAGAATATTTAATTAACTCAGATCTAGGATGTGTTATTTTTGTGTTCCCTTTATTTTTTTGAGCAGTGTATATATATATATATATATATATATATATAAAAACAGAAAATGAATCAGCAGCACTCTGTTGGATGCCGGGTGCAACTCCACAGTCGCTCTTGGATAGGAGCCGTTCAATAGAAATAGAAAAAATATGGCAGCACTCCGGTCTTGTGAAGAAATTCAGTGATGTTTATTCACACTTATTTGCAATGCAGCATTTCAGCCCTCTCAATGGAGCCTTTGTCAAGCTGATATATATATATATATATATATATATATATACACACAGTACAGACCAAAAGTTTGGACACACCTTTTCATTCAAAGAGTTTTCTTTATTTTCATGACTATGAAGGCATCAAAACTATGAATTAACACATGTGGAATTATATATATAACAAACAAGTGTGAAACAACTGAAAATATGTCATATTCTAGGTTCTTCAAAGTAGCCACCTTTTGCTTTGATTACTGCTTTGCACACTCTTGGCATTCTCTTGATGACCTTCAAGAGGTAGTCCCCTGAAATGGTTTTCACTTCACAGGTGTGCCCTGTCAGGTTTAATAAGTGGGATTTCTTGCCTTATAAATGGGGTTGGGACCATCAGTTGCATTGAGGAGAAGTCAGGTGGATACACAGCTGATAGTCCTACTGAATAGACTGTTAGAATTTGTATTATGGCAAGAAAAAAGCAGCTAAGTAAAGAAAAACGAGTGGCCATCATTACTTTAAGAAATAAAGCTCAGTCAGTCAGCCGAAAAATTGGGAAAACTTTGAAAGTAAGGGCTATTTGACCATGAAGGAGAGTGATGGGGTGCTGCGCCAGATGACCTGGCCTCCACAGTCACCGGACCTGAACCCAATCGAGATGGTTTGGGGTGAGCTGGACCGCAGAGTGAAGGCAAAAGGGCCAACAAGTGCTAAGCATCTCTGGGAACTCCTTCAAGACTGTTGGAAGACCATTTCAGGGGACTACCTCTTGAAGCTCATCAAGAGAATGCCAAGAGTGTGCAAAGCAGTAATCAAAGCAAAAGGTGTCTACTTTGAAGAACCTAGAATATGACATATTTTCAGTTGTTTCACACTTGTTTGTTATGTATATAATTCCACATGGGGTAATTCATAGTTTTGATGCCTTCATAGTAATGAAAATAAAGAAAACTCTTTGAATGAGAATGTGTGCAAACTTTTAGTCTGTACTGTATATATATATACACTGCTCAAAAAAATAAAGGGAACACTTAAACAACACAATGTAACTCCAAGTCAATCACACTTCTGTGAAATCAAACTGTCCACTTAGGAAGCAACACTGAGTGACAATCAATTTCACATGCTGTTGTGCAAATGGGACAGACAACAGGTGGAAATTATAGGCAATTAGCAAGACACCCCCAATAAAGGAGTGGTTCTGCAGGTGGTGACCACAGACCATTTCTCAGTTCCTATGCTTCCTGGCTGATGTTTTGGTCACTTTTGAATGCTGGCGGTGCTTTCACTCTAGTGGTAGCATTTGCCAGAGAACACCAAGATTAGCAAATTCGCCACTGGCGCCCTGTGCACTTCACAGATGAAAGCAGGTTCACACTGAGCACATGTGACAGACGTGACAGAGTCTGGAGACGCCGTGGAGAACGTTCTGCTGCCTGCAACATCCTCCAGCATGACCGGTTTGGCATTGGGTCAGTAATGGTGTGGGGTGGCATTTCTTTGGAGGGCCGCACAGCCCTCCATGTGCTCGCCAGAGGTAGCCTGACTGCCATTAGGTACCGAGATGAGATCCTCAGACCCCTTGTGAGACCATATGCTGGTGCGGTTGGCCCTGGGTTCCTCCTAATGCAAGACAATGCTAGACCTCATGTGGCTGGAGTGTGTCAGCAGTTCCTGCAAGACGAAGGCATTGATGCTATAGACTGGCCCGCCTGTTCCCCAGACCTGAATCCAATTGATCACATCTGGGACATCATGTCTCGCTCTATCCACCAACGTCACGTTGCACCACAGACTGTCCAGGAATTAGCAGATGCTTTAGTCCAGGTCTGGGAGGAGATCCCTCAGGAGACCGTGCGCCACCTCATCAGGAGCATGCACAGGCGTTGTAGGGAGGTCATACAGGCACGTGGAGGCCACACACACTACTGAGCCTCATTTTGACTTGTTTTAAGGACATTACATCAAAGTTGGATAAGCCTGTAGTGTGTTTTTGCACTTTAATTTTGAGTGTGACTCCAAATCCAGACCTCCATGGGTTGAAAAATTTGATTTCCATTTTTTTATTTTTGTGTGATTTAGTTGTCAGCACATTCAACTATGTAAAGAACAAAGTATTTCAGAAGAATATTTAATTAACTCAGATCTAGGATGTGTTATTTTTGTGTTCCCTTTATTTTTTTCAGCAGTGTATATATATATATATATATATATATATATGTGCGGCGTCTGCGCTCCTGAACATAGAAGCCCATTGGCTTAGGTAGGTTTAGCGTAGGACCCGCCTGACCTGAGACCACCTTGGCGCTTGGTAGGCGGGCTCAGATGTGTTTTGATCAAAATATATTGGCTAAGTGTCTCAGATATTATCATATCAGAGTGAGGACTTTGTCCATATATAATGCTTGCATCTACTTTACTAAGTCCATTATTATCTTATTTCTGTGATTTTCTTCAATAATATGGCCAGTGACATCCGCACATTTGTATATCATACGGTGCAGGATGTTTTTATCTTAGTTTTTTCTGTGATTTTTTTTTTACCTACAGTGTCTAACCTGATTATCTCCCAGTCAGGGGGGGGGAGACATTGTACGTCCTGTATGGGGGTCTTTATACACAATGTGGTTTTACTGTCTGGAGATGATTAGGTTACTACAGTGTCTAACCCGATTATCTCCCAGTCAGGGGGGAGACATTGTACGTCCTGTATGGGGGTCTTTATACACAGTGTGGTTTTACTGTCTGGAGATGATTAGGTTACCTACAGTGTCTAACCTGATTATCTCCCAGTCAGGGGGGAGACATTGTACGTCCTGTATGGGGGTCTTTATACACAATGTGGTTTTACTGTCTGGAGATGATTAGGTTACTACAGTGTCTAACCTGATTATCTCCCAGTCAGGGGGGAGACATTGTACGTCCTGTATGGGGGTCTTTATACACAATGTGGTTTTACTTTCTGGAAATGATTAGGTTACTACAGTGTCTAACCTGATTATCTCCCAGTCAGGGGGGGGGAGACATTGTACGTCCTGTATGGGGGTCTTTATACACAATGTGGTTTTACTGTCTGGAGATGATTAGGTTACTACAGTTTTTAACCTGATTCTCTCCCAGTCAGGGGGGAGACATTGTACGTCCTGTATGGGGGTCTTTATACACAATGTGGTTTTACTGTCTGCAGATAATTGGGTTACTACAGTGTCTAACCTGATTATCCTCCAGTCAGTGGGGAGACATTGTACGTCCCGTATGAGGGTCTTTATACACAATGTGGTTATACTGTCTGGAGTTGATTAGGTTACTACAGTGTCTAACCTGATTATCTCCCAGTCAGGGGGGAGACATTGGACGTCCTGTATGGGGGTCTTTATACACAATGTGGTTTTACTGTCTGGAGTTGATTAGGTTACTACAGTGTCTAACCTGATTATCTCCCAGTCAGGGGGGAGACATTGTACGTCCTGTATGGGGGTCTTTATATACAGAGTGGTTTTACTGAAGAATATTTAATTAACTCAGATCTAGGATGTGTTATTTTTGTGTTCCCTTTATTTTTTTCAGCAGTGTATATATATATATATATATATATATATATATATATATATGTGCGGCGTCTGCGCTCCTGAACATAGAAGCCCATTGGCTTAGGTAGGTTTAGCGTAAGACCCGCCTGACCTGAGACCACCTTGGCGCTTGGTAGGCGGGCTCAGATGTGTTTTGATCAAAATATATTGGCTAAGTGTCTCAGATATTATCATATCAGAGTGAGGACTTTGTCCATATATAATGCTTGCATCTACTTTACTAAGTCCATTATTATCTTATTTCTGTGATTTTCTTCAATAATATGGCCAGTGACATCCGCACATTTGTATATCATACGGTGCAGGATGTTTTTATCTTAGTTTTTTCTGTGATTTTTTTTTTACCTACAGTGTCTAACCTGATTATCTCCCAGTCAGGGGGGAGACATTGTACGTCCTGTATGGGGGTCTTTATATACAGAGTGGTTTTACTGTCTGGAGATGATTAGAATACTTACAGTGTCTAACCTGATTATCTCCCAGTCAGGGGGGAGACGTTGTACATCCTGTTATGGGGGTCTTTATACACAATGTGGTTTTACTGTCTGGAGTTGATTAGGTTACTACAGTGTCTAACCTGATTATCTCCCAGTCAGGGGGGAGACATTGTACATCCTGTTATGGGGGTCTTTATACACAATGTGGTTTTACTGTCTGGAGATGATTAGGTTACTACAGTGTCTAACCTGATTATCTCCCAGTCAGGTGGAGACATTGTACATCCTGCATGGGGGTCTTTATACACAGTGTGGTTTTACTGTCTGGAGATGATTAAGTTACTACAGTGTCTAACCTGATTATCTCCTAGTCAGGGGGGAGACATTGTACGTCCTGTATGGGGGTCTTTATACACAGTGTGGTTTTACTGTCTGGAGATAATTGTGTTACTACAGTGTCTAACCTGATTATCCTCCAGTCAGGGGGGAGACATTGTACGTCCTGTATGGGGGTCTTTATACACAATGTGGTTTTATTATCTGGAAATGATTAGGTTACTACTGTGTCTAACCTGATTATCTCCCAGTCAGGGGGGAGACATTGTACGTCCTGTATGGGGGTCTTTATACACAATGTGGTTTTACTGTCTGGAAATGATTAGGTTACTACAGTGTCTAACCTGATTATCTCCCAGTCAGGGGTGAGACATTGTACGTCCTGTATGGGGGTCTTTATACACAATGTGGTTTTACTGTCTGCAGATAATTGGGTTACTACAGTGTCTAACCTGATTATCCTCCAGTCAGTGGGGAGACATTGTACGTCCTGTATGGGGGTCTTTATACACAATGTGGTTTTACTGTCTGGAGTTGATTAGGTTACTACAGTGTCTAACCTGATTATCTCCCAGTCAGGGGGGAGACATTGTACGTCCTGTATGGGGGTCTTTATATACAGAGTGGTTTTACTGTCTGGAGATGGATAGGTTACTTACAGTGTCTAACCTGATTATCTCCCAGTCAGGGGGGAGACATTGTACGTCCTGTATGGGGGTCTTAATACACAGTGTGGTTTTACTGTCTGAAGATGATTAGGTTACCTACAGTGTCTAACCTGATTATCTCCCAGTCAGGGGGGAGATATTGTACGTCCTGTATGGGGGTCTTTATACACAATGTGGTTTTACTATCTGGAAATGATTAGTTTACTACAGTGTCTAACCTGATTATCTCCCAGTCAGGGGGGGGACATTGTGTATAAAGACCCTCATACAGGACGTGCAATGTCCCCCCCCCCTGACTGGGAGATAATCAGGTTAGACACTGTAGTAAACTAATCATTTCCAGATAGTAAAACCACATTGTGTATAAAGACCCCCATACAGGACGTACAATGTCTCCACCTGACTGGGAGATAATCAGGTTAGACACTGTAGTAACCTAATCATCTCCAGACAGTAAAACCACATTGTACGTCCTGTATGGGGGTCTTTATACACAATGTGGTTTTACTGTCTGGAGATGATTAGGTTACCTACAGTGTCTAACCTGATTATCTCCCAGTCAGGGGGAGACATTGTACGTCCTGTATGGGGGTCTTTATACACAATGTGGTTTTACTGTCTGGAGATGATTAGTTTACTACAGTGTCTAACCTGATAATCTCCCAGTCAGGGGGGGAGACATTGTACGTCCTGTATGGGGGTCTTTATACACAATGTGGTTTTACTATCTGGAAATGATTAGTTTACTACAGTGTCTAACCTGATTATCTCCCAGTCAGGGGGGGGACATTGTGTATAAAGACCCTCATACAGGACGTGCAATGTCCCCCCCCCTGACTGGGAGATAATCAGGTTAGACACTGTAGTAAACTAATCATTTCCAGATAGTAAAACCACATTGTGTATAAAGACCCCCATACAGGACGTACAATGTCTCCACCTGACTGGGAGATAATCAGGTTAGACACTGTAGTAACCTAATCATCTCCAGACAGTAAAACCACATTGTACGTCCTGTATGGGGGTCTTTATACACAATGTGGTTTTACTGTCTGGAGATGATTAGGTTACCTATAGTGTCTAACCTGATTATCTCCCAGTCAGGGGGGAGACACTGTACGTCCTGTATGGGGGTCTTTATACACAATGTGGTTTTACTGTCTGGAGATAATTGTGTTACTACAGTGTCTAACCTGATTATCTCCCAGTCAGGGGGGAGACATTGTACGTCCTGTATGGGGGTCTTTATACAGAATGTGGTTTTACTATCTGGAAATGATTAGGTTACTACAGTGTCTAACCTGATTATCTTCCAGTCAGGGGGAGACATTGTACGTCCTGTATGGGGGTCTTTATACACAATGTGGTTTTACTGTCTGGAAATGATTAGGTTACCTACAGTGTCTAACCTGATTATCTCCCAGTCAGGGGGGAGACATTGTACGTCCTGTATGGGGGTCTTTATAAACAATGTGGTTTTACTATCTGGAAATGATTAGTTTACTACAGTGTCTAACCTGATTATCTCCCAGTCAGGGGGGGGACATTGTGTATAAAGACCCCCATACAGGACGTACAATGTCCCCCCCCTGACTGGGAGATAATCAGGTTAGACACTGTAGTAAACTAATCATTTCCAGATAGTAAAACCACATTGTGTATAAAGACCCCCATACAGGACGTACAATGTCTCCACCTGACTGGGAGATAATCAGGTTAGACACTGTAGTAACCTAATCATCTCCAGACAGTAAAACCACATTGTACGTCCTGTATGGGGGTCTTTATACACAATGTGGTTTTACTGTCTGGAGATGATTAGGTTACCTATAGTGTCTAACCTGATTATCTCCCAGTCAGGGGGGAGACATTGTACGTCCTGTATGGGGGTCTTTATACACAATGTGGTTTTACTATCTGGAAATGATTAGGTTACTACAGTGTCTAACCTGATTATCTCCCAGTCAGGGGGGAGACATTGTACATCCTGTTATGGGGGTCTTTATACACAATGTGGTTTTACTGTCTGGAGATGATTAGGTTACTACAGTGTCTAACCTGATTATCTCCCAGTCAGGTGGAGACATTGTACGTCCTGTATGGGGGTCTTTATACACAATGTGGTTTTACTGTCTGCAGATGATTAGGTTACTACAGTGTCTAACCTGATTATCTCTAAGTCAGGGGGGAGACATTGTACGTCCTGTATGGGGGTCTTTATACACAATGTGGTTTTACTGTCTGGAGATGATTAGGTTACCTACAGTGTCTAACCTGATTATCTCCCAGTCAGAGGGGAGACATTGGACGTCCTGTATGGGGGTCTTTATACACAATGTGGTTTTACTGTCTGGAGATGATTAGGTTACTACAGTGTCTAACCTGATTATCTCCCAGTCAGGGGGGAGACATTGTACGTCCTGTATGGGGGTCTTTATACACAATGTGATTTTACTGTCTGGAGATAATTGGGTTACTACAGTGTCTAACCTGATTATCTCCCAGTCAGGGGGGAGACATTGTACGTCCTGTATGGGGGTCTTTATACACAATGTGGTTTTACTGTCTGGAGATGATTAGGTTACTACAGTGTCTAACCCGATTATCTCCCAGTCAGGGGGGGAGACATTGTATGTCCTGTATGGGGGTCTTTATACACAATGTGGTTTTACTGTCTGGAGATGATTAGGTTACCTACAGTGTCTAACCTGATTATCTCCCAGTCAGGGGGGAGACATTGTACGTCCTGTATGGGGGTCTTTATACAGAATGTGGTTTTACTGTCTGGAAATGATTAGGTTACTACAGTGTCTAACCTGATTATCTCCCAGTCAGGGGGGAGACATTGTACGTCCTGTATGGGGGTCTTTATACACAATGTGGTTTTACTGTCTGGAGATGATTAGGTTACTACAGTGTCTAACCTGATTATCTCCCAGTCAGGGGGGAGACATTGTACGTCCTGTATGGGGGTCTTTATACACAATGTGGTTTTACTGTCTGGAGATGATTAGGTTACCTATAGTGTCTAACCTGATTATCTCCCAGTCAGGGGGGAGACATTGAACGACCTGTATGGGGGTCTTTATACAGAATGTGGTTTTACTATCTGGAAATGATTAGGTTACTACAGTGTCTAACCTGATTATCTTCCAGTCAGGGGGCAGACATTGTACGTCCTGTATGGGGGTCTTTATACACAATGTGGTTTTACTGTCTGGAAATGATTAGGTTACCTACAGTGTCTGACCTGATTATCTCCCAGTCAGGGGGAGACATTGTACGTCCTGTATGGGGGTCTTTATACACAATGTGGTTTTACTGTCTGGAGATAATTGGGTTACTACAGTGTCTAACCTGATTATCCTCCAGTCAGGGGGGAGACATTGTACGTCCTGTATGGGGTTCTTTATACACAATGTGGTTTTACTGTCTGGAGATAATTGGGTTACTACAGTGTCTAACCCGATTATCTCCCAGTCAGGGGGGAGACATTGTACGTCCTGTATGGGGGTCTTTATACACAATGTGGTTTTACTGTCTGGAGATGATTAGGTTACTACAGTGTCTAACCTGATTATCTCCCAGTCAGGGGGAGACATTGTACGTCCTGTATGGGGGTCTTTATACACAGTGTGGTTTTACTGTCTGGAGATGATTGGGTTACTACAGTGTCTAACCTGATTATCTCCCAGTCAGGGGGGAGACATGGGGGTCATTGTACGTCCTGTATGGGGGTCTTTATACACAATGTGGTTTTACTATCTGGAAATGATTAGGTTACTACAGTGTCTAACCTGATTATCTCCCAGTCAGAGGGTAGACATTGTACGTCCTGTATGGGGGTCTTTATACACAATGTGGTTTTACTGTCTGGAGATGATTAGGTTACTACAGTGTCTAACCTGATTATCTCCCAGTCAGGGGGTAGACATTGTACGTCCGGTATGGGGGTCTTTATACACAATGTGGTTTTACTGTCTGGAGATGATTAGGTTACTACAGTGTCTAACCTGATTATCTCCCAGTCAGGTGGAGACATTGTATGTCCTGTATGGGGGTCTTTATACACAATGTGGTTTTACTGTCTGGAGATGATTAGGTTACTACAGTGTCTAACCTGATTATCTCCCAGTCAGGGGGGAGACATTGTACGTCCTGTATGGGGGTCTTTATACACAATGTGGTTTTACTGTCTGGAGATAATTGGGTTACTACAGTGTCTAACCTGATTATCTCCCAGTCAGGGGGGAGACATTGTACGTCCTGTATGGGTTTTTTTTATACACAATGTGGTTTTACTGTCTGGAGATGATTAGGTTACTACAGTGTCTAACCTGATTATCTCCCAGTCCGGGGGGAGACATTGTACGTCCTGTATGGGGGTCTTTACACACAATGTGATTTTACTGTCTGGAGATAATTGGGTTACTACAGTGTCTAACCTGATTATCTCCCAGTCAGGGGGGAGACATTGTACGTCCTGTATGGGGGTCTTTATACACAATGTGGTTTTACTGTCTGGAGATGATTAGGTTACTACAGTGTCTAACCCGATTATCTCCCAGTCAGGGGGGGAGACATTGTACGTCCTGTATGGGGGTCTTTATACACAATGTGGTTTTACTGTCTGGAGATGATTAGGTTACCTACAGTGTCTAACCTGATTATCTCCCAGTCAGGGGGGAGACATTGTACGTCCTGTATGGGGGTCTTTATACAGAATGTGGTTTTACTGTCTGGAAATGATTAGGTTACTACAGTGTCTAACCTGATTATCTCCCAGTCAGGGGGGAGACATTGTACGTCCTGTATGGGGGTCTTTATACACAATGTGGTTTTACTGTCTGGAGATGATTAGGTTACTACAGTGTCTAACCTGATTATCTCCCAGTCAGGGGGGAGACATTGTACGTCCTGTATGGGGGTCTTTATACACAATGTGGTTTTACTGTCTGGAGTTGATTAGGTTACTACAGTGTCTAACCTGATTATCTCCCAGTCAGGGGGGAGACATTGTACGTCCTGTATGGGGGTCTTCATATACAATGTGGTTTTACTGTCTGGAGATAATTGGGTTACTACAGTGTCTAACCTGATTATCCTCCAGTCAGGGGGGAGACATTGTACGTCCTGTATGGGGGTCTTTATACACAATGTGGTTTTACTGTCTGGAGTTGATTAGGTTACTACAGTGTCTAACCTGATTATCTCCCAGTCAGGGGGGAGACACTGTACGTCCTGTATGGGGGTCTTTATACACAATGTGGTTTTACTGTCTGGAAATGATTAGGTTACCTACAGTGTCTAACCTGATTATCTCCCAGTCAGGGGGAGACATTGTACGTCCTGTATGGGGGTCTTTATACACAATGTGGTTTTACTGTCTGGAGATGATTAGTTTACTACAGTGTCTAACCTGATAATCTCCCAGTCAGGGGGGGAGACATTGTACGTCCTGTATGGGGGTCTTTATACACAATGTGGTTTTACTATCTGGAAATGATTAGTTTACTACAGTGTCTAACCTGATTATCTCCCAGTCAGGGGGGGGACATTGTGTATAAAGACCCTCATACAGGACGTGCAATGTCCCCCCCCCTGACTGGGAGATAATCAGGTTAGACACTGTAGTAAACTAATCATTTCCAGATAGTAAAACCACATTGTGTATAAAGACCCCCATACAGGACGTACAATGTCTCCACCTGACTGGGAGATAATCAGGTTAGACACTGTAGTAACCTAATCATCTCCAGACAGTAAAACCACATTGTACGTCCTGTATGGGGGTCTTTATACACAATGTGGTTTTACTGTCTGGAGATGATTAGGTTACCTATAGTGTCTAACCTGATTATCTCCCAGTCAGGGGGGAGACACTGTAAGTCCTGTATGGGGGTCTTTATACACAATGTGGTTTTACTGTCTGGAGATAATTGTGTTACTACAGTGTCTAACCTGATTATCTCCCAGTCAGGGGGGAGACATTGTACGTCCTGTATGGGGGTCTTTATACAGAATGTGGTTTTACTATCTGGAAATGATTAGGTTACTACAGTGTCTAACCTGATTATCTTCCAGTCAGGGGGAGACATTGTACGTCCTGTATGGGGGTCTTTATACACAATGTGGTTTTACTGTCTGGAAATGATTAGGTTACCTACAGTGTCTAACCTGATTATCTCCCAGTCAGGGGGGAGACATTGTACGTCCTGTATGGGGGTCTTTATACACAATGTGGTTTTACTATCTGGAAATGATTAGTTTACTACAGTGTCTAACCTGATTATCTCCCAGTCAGGGGGGGGACATTGTGTATAAAGACCCCCATACAGGACGTACAATGTCCCCCCCCTGACTGGGAGATAATCAGGTTAGACACTGTAGTAAACTAATCATTTCCAGATAGTAAAACCACATTGTGTATAAAGACCCCCATACAGGACGTACAATGTCTCCACCTGACTGGGAGATAATCAGGTTAGACACTGTAGTAACCTAATCATCTCCAGACAGTAAAACCACATTGTACGTCCTGTATGGGGGTCTTTATACACAATGTGGTTTTACTGTCTGGAGATGATTAGGTTACCTATAGTGTCTAACCTGATAATCTCCCAGTCAGGGGGGAGACATTGTACGTCCTGTATGGGGGTCTTAATACACAATGTGGTTTTACTATCTGGAAATGATTAGGTTACTACAGTGTCTAACCTGATTATCTCCCAGTCAGGGGGGAGACATTGTACATCCTGTTATGGGGGTCTTTATACACAATGTGGTTTTACTGTCTGGAGATGATTAGGTTACTACAGTGTCTAACCTGATTATCTCTAAGTCAGGGGGGAGACATTGTACGTCCTGTATGGGGGTCTTTATACACAATGTGGTTTTACTGTCTGGAGATGATTAGGTTACCTACAGTGTCTAACCTGATTATCTCCCAGTCAGAGGGGAGACATTGGACGTCCTGTATGGGGGTCTTTATACAGAATGTGGTTTTACTGTCTGGAGATGATTAGGTTACTACAGTGTCTAACCTGATTATCTCCCAGTCAGGGGGGAGACATTGTACGTCCTGTATGGGGGTCTTTATACACAATGTGATTTTACTGTCTGGAGATAATTGGGTTACTACAGTGTCTAACCTGATTATCTCCCAGTCAGGGGGGAGACATTGTACGTCCTGTATGGGGGTCTTTATACACAATGTGGTTTTACTGTCTGGAGATGATTAGGTTACTACAGTGTCTAACCCGATTATCTCCCAGTCAGGGGGGGAGACATTGCACGTCCTGTATGGGGGTCTTTATACACAATGTGGTTTTACTGTCTGGAGATGATTAGGTTACCTACAGTGTCTAACCTGATTATCTCCCAGTCAGGGGGGAGACATTGTACGTCCTGTATGGGGGTCTTTATACAGAATGTGGTTTTACTGTCTGGAAATGATTAGGTTACTACAGTGTCTAACCTGATTATCTCCCAGTCAGGGGGGAGACATTGTACGTCCTGTATGGGGGTCTTTATACACAATGTGGTTTTACTGTCTGGAGATGATTAGGTTACTACAGTGTCTAACCTGATTATCTCCCAGTCAGGGGGGAGACATTGTACGTCCTGTATGGGGGTCTTTATACACAATGTGGTTTTACTGTCTGGAGATGATTAGGTTACCTATAGTGTCTAACCTGATTATCTCCCAGTCAGGGGGGAGACATTGAACGTCCTGTATGGGGGTCTTTATACAGAATGTGGTTTTACTATCTGGAAATGATTAGGTTACTACAGTGTCTAACCTGATTATCTTCCAGTCAGGGGGCAGACATTGTACGTCCTGTATGGGGGTCTTTATACACAATGTGGTTTTACTGTCTGGAGATAATTGGGTTACTACAGTGTCTAACCTGATTATCTCCCAGTCAGGGGGGAGACATTGTACGTCCTGTATGGGGGTCTTTATACACAATGTGGTTTTACTGTCTGGAGATGATTAGGTTACTACAGTGTCTAACCCGATTATCTCCCAGTCAGGGGGGAGACATTGTATGTCCTGTATGGGGGTCTTTATACACAATGTGGTTTTACTGTCTGGAGATGATTAGGTTACCTACAGTGTCTAACCTGATTATCTCCCAGTCAGGGGGGAGACATTGTACGTCCTGTATGGGGGTCTTTATACAGAATGTGGTTTTACTGTCTGGAAATGATTAGGTTACTACAGTGTCTAACCTGATTATCTCCCAGTCAGGGGGGAGACATTGTACGTCCTGTATGGGGGTCTTTATACACAATGTGGTTTTACTGTCTGGAGATGATTAGGTTACTACAGTGTCTAACCTGATTATCTCCCAGTCAGGGGGGAGACATTGTACGTCCTGTATGGGGGTCTTTATACACAATGTGGTTTTACTGTCTGGAGATGATTAGGTTACCTATAGTGTCTAACCTGATTATCTCCCAGTCAGGGGGGAGACATTGAACGTCCTGTATGGGGGTCTTTATACAGAATGTGGTTTTACTATCTGGAAATGATTAGGTTACTACAGTGTCTAACCTGATTATCTTCCAGTCAGGGGGCAGACATTGTACGTCCTGTATGGGGGTCTTTATACACTTTGTGGTTTTACTGTCTGGAGATAATTGGGTTACTACAGTGTCTAACCTGATTATCCTCCAGTCAGGGGGGAGACATTGTACGTCCTGTATGGGGTTCTTTATACACAATGTGGTTTTACTGTCTGGAGATAATTGGGTTACTACAGTGTCTAACCCGATTATCTCCCAGTCAGGGGGGAGACATTGTACGTCCTGTATGGGGGTCTTTATACACAATGTGGTTTTACTGTCTGGAGATGATTAGGTTACTACAGTGTCTAACCTGATTATCTCCCAGTCAGGGGGAGACATTGTACGTCCTGTATGGGGGTCTTTATACACAGTGTGGTTTTACTGTCTGGAGAGGATTGGGTTACTACAGTGTCTAACCTGATTATCTCCCAGTCAGGGGGGAGACATGGGGGTCATTGTACGTCCTGTATGGGGTTCTTTATACACAATGTGGTTTTACTATCTGGAAATGATTAGGTTACTACAGTGTCTAACCTGATTATCTCCCAGTCAGAGGGTAGACATTGTACGTCCTGTATGGGGGTCTTTATACACAATGTGGTTTTACTGTCTGGAGATGATTAGGTTACTACAGTGTCTAACCTGATTATCTCCCAGTCAGGGGGTAGACATTGTACGTCCGGTATGGGGGTCTTTATACACAATGTGGTTTTACTGTCTGGAGATGATTAGGTTACTACAGTGTCTAACCTGATTATCTCCCAGTCAGGTGGAGACATTGTATGTCCTGTATGGGGGTCTTTATACACAATGTGGTTTTACTGTCTGGAGATGATTAGGTTACTACAGTGTCTAACCTGATTATCTCCCAGTCAGGGGG
The DNA here is from genome assembly GCF_905171765.1 of Bufo bufo. Taxonomy (NCBI): domain Eukaryota; kingdom Metazoa; phylum Chordata; class Amphibia; order Anura; family Bufonidae; genus Bufo; species Bufo bufo. The sequence continues at coordinate 230,227,425 of NC_053396.1, forward strand.
GAGACATTGTACGTCCTGTATGGGGGTCTTTATACACAATGTGGTTTTACTGTCTGGAGATAATTGGGTTACTACAGTGTCTAACCTGATTATCTCCCAGTCAGGGGGGAGACATTGTACGTCCTGTATGGGTTTTTTTTATACACAATGTGGTTTTACTGTCTGGAGATGATTAGGTTACTACAGTGTCTAACCTGATTATCTCCCAGTCCGGGGGGAGACATTGTACGTCCTGTATGGGGGTCTTTACACACAATGTGATTTTACTGTCTGGAGATAATTGGGTTACTACAGTGTCTAACCTGATTATCTCCCAGTCAGGGGGGAGACATTGTACGTCCTGTATGGGGGTCTTTATACACAATGTGGTTTTACTGTCTGGAGATGATTAGGTTACTACAGTGTCTAACCCGATTATCTCCCAGTCAGGGGGGGAGACATTGTACGTCCTGTATGGGGGTCTTTATACACAATGTGGTTTTACTGTCTGGAGATGATTAGGTTACCTACAGTGTCTAACCTGATTATCTCCCAGTCAGGGGGGAGACATTGTACGTCCTGTATGGGGGTCTTTATACAGAATGTGGTTTTACTGTCTGGAAATGATTAGGTTACTACAGTGTCTAACCTGATTATCTCCCAGTCAGGGGGGAGACATTGTACGTCCTGTATGGGGGTCTTTATACACAATGTGGTTTTACTGTCTGGAGATGATTAGGTTACTACAGTGTCTAACCTGATTATCTCCCAGTCAGGGGGGAGACATTGTACGTCCTGTATGGGGGTCTTTATACACAATGTGGTTTTACTGTCTGGAGTTGATTAGGTTACTACAGTGTCTAACCTGATTATCTCCCAGTCAGGGGGGAGACATTGTACGTCCTGTATGGGGGTCTTCATATACAATGTGGTTTTACTGTCTGGAGATAATTGGGTTACTACAGTGTCTAACCTGATTATCCTCCAGTCAGGGGGGAGACATTGTACGTCCTGTATGGGGGTCTTTATACACAATGTGGTTTTACTGTCTGGAGTTGATTAGGTTACTACAGTGTCTAACCTGATTATCTCCCAGTCAGGGGGGAGACACTGTACGTCCTGTATGGGGGTCTTTATACACAATGTGGTTTTACTGTCTGGAAATGATTAGGTTACCTACAGTGTCTAACCTGATTATCTCCCAGTCAGGGGGAGACATTGTACGTCCTGTATGGGGGTCTTTATACACAATGTGGTTTTACTGTCTGGAGATGATTAGTTTACTACAGTGTCTAACCTGATAATCTCCCAGTCAGGGGGGGAGACATTGTACGTCCTGTATGGGGGTCTTTATACACAATGTGGTTTTACTATCTGGAAATGATTAGTTTACTACAGTGTCTAACCTGATTATCTCCCAGTCAGGGGGGGGACATTGTGTATAAAGACCCTCATACAGGACGTGCAATGTCCCCCCCCCTGACTGGGAGATAATCAGGTTAGACACTGTAGTAAACTAATCATTTCCAGATAGTAAAACCACATTGTGTATAAAGACCCCCATACAGGACGTACAATGTCTCCACCTGACTGGGAGATAATCAGGTTAGACACTGTAGTAACCTAATCATCTCCAGACAGTAAAACCACATTGTACGTCCTGTATGGGGGTCTTTATACACAATGTGGTTTTACTGTCTGGAGATGATTAGGTTACCTATAGTGTCTAACCTGATTATCTCCCAGTCAGGGGGGAGACACTGTACGTCCTGTATGGGGGTCTTTATACACAATGTGGTTTTACTGTCTGGAGATAATTGTGTTACTACAGTGTCTAACCTGATTATCTCCCAGTCAGGGGGGAGACATTGTACGTCCTGTATGGGGGTCTTTATACAGAATGTGGTTTTACTATCTGGAAATGATTAGGTTACTACAGTGTCTAACCTGATTATCTTCCAGTCAGGGGGAGACATTGTACGTCCTGTATGGGGGTCTTTATACACAATGTGGTTTTACTGTCTGGAAATGATTAGGTTACCTACAGTGTCTAACCTGATTATCTCCCAGTCAGGGGGGAGACATTGTACGTCCTGTATGGGGGTCTTTATACACAATGTGGTTTTACTATCTGGAAATGATTAGTTTACTACAGTGTCTAACCTGATTATCTCCCAGTCAGGGGGGGGACATTGTGTATAAAGACCCCCATACAGGACGTACAATGTCCCCCCCCTGACTGGGAGATAATCAGGTTAGACACTGTAGTAAACTAATCATTTCCAGATAGTAAAACCACATTGTGTATAAAGACCCCCATACAGGACGTACAATGTCTCCACCTGACTGGGAGATAATCAGGTTAGACACTGTAGTAACCTAATCATCTCCAGACAGTAAAACCACATTGTACGTCCTGTATGGGGGTCTTTATACACAATGTGGTTTTACTGTCTGGAGATGATTAGGTTACCTATAGTGTCTAACCTGATAATCTCCCAGTCAGGGGGGAGACATTGTACGTCCTGTATGGGGGTCTTAATACACAATGTGGTTTTACTATCTGGAAATGATTAGGTTACTACAGTGTCTAACCTGATTATCTCCCAGTCAGGGGGGAGACATTGTACATCCTGTTATGGGGGTCTTTATACACAATGTGGTTTTACTGTCTGGAGATGATTAGGTTACTACAGTGTCTAACCTGATTATCTCCCAGTCAGGTGGAGACATTGTACGTCCTGTATGGGGGTCTTTATACACAATGTGGTTTTACTGTCTGCAGATGATTAGGTTACTACAGTGTCTAACCTGATTATCTCTAAGTCAGGGGGGAGACATTGTACGTCCTGTATGGGGGTCTTTATACACAATGTGGTTTTACTGTCTGGAGATGATTAGGTTACCTACAGTGTCTAACCTGATTATCTCCCAGTCAGAGGGGAGACATTGGACGTCCTGTATGGGGGTCTTTATACAGAATGTGGTTTTACTGTCTGGAGATGATTAGGTTACTACAGTGTCTAACCTGATTATCTCCCAGTCAGGGGGGAGACATTGTACGTCCTGTATGGGGGTCTTTATACACAATGTGATTTTACTGTCTGGAGATAATTGGGTTACTACAGTGTCTAACCTGATTATCTCCCAGTCAGGGGGGAGACATTGTACGTCCTGTATGGGGGTCTTTATACACAATGTGGTTTTACTGTCTGGAGATGATTAGGTTACTACAGTGTCTAACCCGATTATCTCCCAGTCAGGGGGGGAGACATTGTATGTCCTGTATGGGGGTCTTTATACACAATGTGGTTTTACTGTCTGGAGATGATTAGGTTACCTACAGTGTCTAACCTGATTATCTCCCAGTCAGGGGGGAGACATTGTACGTCCTGTATGGGGGTCTTTATACAGAATGTGGTTTTACTGTCTGGAAATGATTAGGTTACTACAGTGTCTAACCTGATTATCTCCCAGTCCGGGGGGAGACATTGTACGTCCTGTATGGGGGTCTTTATACACAATGTGGTTTTACTGTCTGGAGATGATTAGGTTACTACAGTGTCTAACCTGATTATCTCCCAGTCAGGGGGGAGACATTGTACGTCCTGTATGGGGGTCTTTATACACAATGTGGTTTTACTGTCTGGAGATGATTAGGTTACCTATAGTGTCTAACCTGATTATCTCCCAGTCAGGGGGGAGACATTGAACGTCCTGTATGGGGGTCTTTATACAGAATGTGGTTTTACTATCTGGAAATGATTAGGTTACTACAGTGTCTAACCTGATTATCTTCCAGTCAGGGGGCAGACATTGTACGTCCTGTATGGGGGTCTTTATACACAATGTGGTTTTACTGTCTGGAAATGATTAGGTTACCTACAGTGTCTGACCTGATTATCTCCCAGTCAGGGGGAGACATTGTACGTCCTGTATGGGGGTCTTTATACACAATGTGGTTTTACTGTCTGGAGATAATTGGGTTACTACAGTGTCTAACCTGATTATCCTCCAGTCAGGGGGGAGACATTGTACGTCCTGTATGGGGGTCTTTATACACAATGTGGTTTTACTGTCTGGAGATAATTGGGTTACTACAGTGTCTAACCCGATTATCTCCCAGTCAGGGGGGAGACATTGTACGTCCTGTATGGGGGTCTTTATACACAATGTGGTTTTACTGTCTGGAGATGATTAGGTTACTACAGTGTCTAACCTGATTATCTCCCAGTCAGGGGGAGACATTGTACGTCCTGTATGGGGGTCTTTATACACAGTGTGGTTTTACTGTCTGGAGAGGATTGGGTTACTACAGTGTCTAACCTGATTATCTCCCAGTCAGGGGGGAGACATGGGGGTCATTGTACGTCCTGTATGGGGGTCTTTATACACAATGTGGTTTTACTATCTGGAAATGATTAGGTTACTACAGTGTCTAACCTGATTATCTCCCAGTCAGAGGGTAGACATTGTACGTCCTGTATGGGGGTCTTTATACACAATGTGGTTTTACTGTCTGGAGATGATTAGGTTACTACAGTGTCTAACCTGATTATCTCCCAGTCAGGGGGTAGACATTGTACGTCCGGTATGGGGGTCTTTATACACAATGTGGTTTTACTGTCTGGAGATAATTGGGTTACTACAGTGTCTAACCTGATTATCTCCCAGTCAGGTGGAGACATTGTATGTCCTGTATGGGGGTCTTTATACACAATGTGGTTTTACTGTCTGGAGATGATTAGGTTACTACAGTGTCTAACCTGATTATCTCCCAGTCAGGGGGGAGACATTGTACGTCCTGTATGGGGGTCTTTATACACAATGTGGTTTTACTGTCTGGAGATAATTGGGTTACTACAGTGTCTAACCTGATTATCTCCCAGTCAGGGGGGAGACATTGTACGTCCTGTATGGTTTTTTTTTTATACACAATGTGGTTTTACTGTCTGGAGATGATTAGGTTACTACAGTGTCTAACCTGATTATCTCCCAGTCAGGGGGGAGACATTGTAAGTTCTGTATGGGGTCTTTATACACAATGTGATTTTACTGTCTGGAGATAATTGGGTTACTACAGTGTCTAACCTGATTATCTCCCAGTCAGGGGGGAGACATTGTACGTCCTGTATGGGGGTCTTTATACACAATGTGGTTTTACTGTCTGGAGATGATTAGGTTACTACAGTGTCTAACCCGATTATCTCCCAGTCAGGGGGGGAGACATTGTACGTCCTGTATGGGGGTCTTTATACACAATGTGGTTTTACTGTCTGGAGATGATTAGGTTACCTACAGTGTCTAACCTGATTATCTCCCAGTCAGGGGGGAGACATTGTACGTCCTGTATGGGGGTCTTTATACAGAATGTGGTTTTACTGTCTGGAGATGATTAGGTTACTACAGTGTCTAACCTGATTATCTCCCAGTCAGGGGGGAGACATTGTACGTCCTGTATGGGGGTCTTTATACACAATGTGGTTTTACTGTCTGGAGATGATTAGGTTACTACAGTGTCTAACCTGATTATCTCCCAGTCAGGGGGGAGACATTGTACGTCCTGTATGGGGGTCTTTATACACAATGTGGTTTTACTGTCTGGAGTTGATTAGGTTACTACAGTGTCTAACCTGATTATCTCCCAGTCAGGGGGGAGACATTGTACGTCCTGTATGGGGGTCTTCATATACAATGTGGTTTTACTGTCTGGAGATAATTGGGTTGCTACAGTGTCTAACCTGATTATCCTCCAGTCAGGGGGGAGACATTGTACGTCCTGTATGGGGGTCTTTATACACAATGTGGTTTTACTGTCTGGAGTTGATTAGGTTACTACAGTGTCTAACCTGATTATCTCCCAGTCAGGGGGGAGACACTGTACGTCCTGTATGGGGGTCTTTATATACAATGTGGTTTTACTGTCTGGAAATGATTAGGTTACCTACAGTGTCTAACCTGATTATCTCCCAGTCAGGGGGAGACATTGTACGTCCTGTATGGGGGTCTTTATACACAATGTGGTTTTACTGTCTGGAGATGATTAGTTTACTACAGTGTCTAACCTGATAATCTCCCAGTCAGGGGGGGAGACATTGTACGTCCTGTATGGGGGTCTTTATACACAATGTGGTTTTACTGTCTGGAGATGATTAGGTTACCTATAGTGTCTAACCTGATTATCTCCCAGTCAGGGGGGAGACATTGTACGTCCTGTATGGGGGTCTTTATACAGAATGTGGTTTTACTATCTGGAAATGATTAGGTTACTACAGTGTCTAACCTGATTATCTTCCAGTCAGGGGGCAGACATTGTACGTCCTGTATGGGGGTCTTTATACACAATGTGGTTTTACTGTCTGGAAATGATTAGGTTACCTACAGTGTCTGACCTGATTATCTCCCAGTCAGGGGGAGACATTGTACGTCCTGTATGGGGGTCTTTATACACAATGTGGTTTTACTGTCTGGAGATAATTGGGTTACTACAGTGTCTAACCTGATTATCCTCCAGTCAGGGGGGAGACATTGTACGTCCTGTATGGGGTTCTTTATACACAATGTGGTTTTACTGTCTGGAGATAATTGGGTTACTACAGTGTCTAACCCGATTATCTCCCAGTCAGGGGGGAGACATTGTACGTCCTGTATGGGGGTCTTTATACACAATGTGGTTTTACTGTCTGGAGATGATTAGGTTACTACAGTGTCTAACCTGATTATCTCCCAGTCAGGGGGAGACATTGTACGTCCTGTATGGGGGTCTTTATACACAATGTGGTTTTACTGTCTGGAGATGATTAGGTTACTACAGTGTCTAACCTGATTATCTCCCAGTCAGGTGGAGACATTGTATGTCCTGTATGGGGGTCTTTATACACAATGTGGTTTTACTGTCTGGAGATGATTAGGTTACTACAGTGTCTAACCTGATTATCTCCCAGTCAGGGGGGAGACATTGTACGTCCTGTATGGGGGTCTTTATACACAATGTGGTTTTACTGTCTGGAGATGATTAGGTTACTACAGTGTCTAACCTGATTATCTCCCAGTCAGGGGGGAGACATTGTACGTCCTGTATGGGGTCTTTATACACAATGTGGTTTTACTGTCTGGAGATGATTAGGTTACTACAGTGTCTAACCTGATTATCTCCCAGTCAGGGGGGAGACATTGTACGTCCTGTATGGGGGTCTTTATACACAATGTGGTTTTACTGTCTGGAGATGATTAGGGTTACTACAGTGTCTAACCTGATTATCTCCCAGTCAGGGGGGAGACATTGTACGTCCTGTATGGGGGTCTTTATACACAATGTGGTTTTACTGTCTGGAGATGATTAGGTTACTACAGTGTCTAACCCGATTATCTCCCAGTCAGGGGGGGGAGACATTGCACGTCCTGTATGGGGGTCTTTATACACAATGTGGTTTTACTATCTGGAAATGATTAGGTTACTACAGTGTCTAACCTGATTATCTCCCAGTCCGGGGGGAGACATTGTACGTCCTGTATGGGGGTCTTTATACACAATGTGGTTTTACTGTCTGGAGATGATTAGGTTACTACAGTGTCTAACCTGATTATCTCCCAGTCAGGGGGTAGACATTGTACGTCCTGTATGGGGGTCTTTATACACAATGTGGTTTTACTGTCTGGAGATGATTAGGTTACTACAGTGTCTAACCTGATTATCTCCCAGTCAGGTGGAGACATTGTATGTCCTGTATGGGGGTCTTTATACACAATGTGGTTTTACTGTCTGGAGATGATTAGGTTACTACAGTGTCTAACCTGATTATCTCCCAGTCAGGGGGGAGACATTGTACGTCCAGTATGGGGGTCTTTATACACAATGTGGTTTTACTGTCTGGAGATAATTGGGTTACTACAGTGTCTAACCTGATTATCTCCCAGTCAGGGGGGAGACATTGTACGTCCTGTATGGGGGTCTTTATACACAATGTGGTTTTACTGTCTGGAGATGATTAGGTTACTACAGTGTCTAACCCGATTATCTCCCAGTCAGGGGGGGAGACATTGTACGTCCTGTATGGGGGTCTTTATACACAATGTGGTTTTACTGTCTGGAGATGATTAGGTTACCTATAGTGTCTAACCTGATTATCTCCCAGTCAGGGGGGAGACATTGTACGTCCTGTATGGGGGTCTTTATACAGAATGTGGTTTTACTATCTGGAAATGATTAGGTTACTACAGTGTCTAACCTGATTATCTCCCAGTCAGGGGGGAGACATTGTACGTCCTGTATGGGGGTCTTTATACACAGTGTGGTTTTACTGTCTGGAGATGATTAGGTTACTACAGTGTCTAACCTGATTATTTCCCAGTCAGGGGGAGACATTGTACGTCCTGTATGGGGGTCTTTATACACAATGTGGTTTTACTGTCTGGAGTTGATTAGGTTACTACAGTGTCTAACCTGATTATCTCCCAGTCAGGGGGAGACATTGTACGTCCTGTATGGGGGTCTTTATACACAATGTGGTTTTACTGTCTGGAGATGATTAGGTTACTACAGTGTCTAACCTGATTATCTCCCAGTCAGGGGTGAGACATTGTACGTCCTGTATGGGGGTCTTTATACACAATGTGGTTTTACTGTCTGGAGATGATTAGGTTACTACAGTGTCTAACCTGATTATCTCCCAGTCAGGGGGTAGACATTGTACGTCCTGTATGGGGGTCTTTATACACAATGTGGTTTTACTGTCTGGAGATAATTGGGTTACTACAGTGTCTAACCTGATTATCTCCCAGTCAGGGGGGAGACATTGTACATCCTGTATGGGGGTCTTTATACACAATGTGGTTTTACTGTCTGGAGATGATTAGGTTACTACAGTGTCTAACCCGATTATCTCCCAGTCAGGGGGGAGACATTGTACGTCCTGTATGGGGGTCTTCATACACAATGTGGTTTTACTGTCTGGAGATAATTGGGTTACTACAGTGTCTAACCTGATTATCCTCCAGTCAGGGGGGAGACATTGTACGTCCTGTATGGGGGTCTTTATACACAATGTGGTTTTACTGTCTGGAGATAATTGGGTTACTACAGTGTCTAACCTGATTATCTCCCAGTCAGGGGGGAGACATTGTACGTCCTGTATGGGGGTCTTTATACACAGTGTGGTTTTACTGTCTGGAGTTGATTAGGTTACTACAGTGTCTAACCTGATTATCTTCCAGTCAGGGAGGAGAAATTGTACGTCCTGTATGGGGGTCTTCATACACAATGTGGTTTTACTGTCTGGAGATGATTAGGTTACTACAGTGTCTAACCTGATTATCTCCCAGTCAGAGGGTAGACATTGTACGTCCTGTATGGGGGTCTTTATACACAATGTGGTTTTACTGTCTGGAGATGATTAGGTTACTACAGTGTCTAACCTGATTATCTTCCAGTCAGGGGGGAGAAATTGTACGTCCTGTATGGGGGTCTTTATACACAGTGTGGTTTTACTGTCTGGAGATGATTAGGTTACTACAGTGTCTAACCTGATTATTTCCCAGTCAGGGGGAGACATTGTACGTCCTGTATAGGGGTCTTTATACACAATGTGGTTTTACTGTCTGGAGTTGATTAGGTTACTACAGTGTCTAACCTGATTATCTCCCAGTCAGGGGGGAGACATTGTAGGTCCTGTATGGGGGGTCTTTATACACAATGTGGTTTTACTGTCTGGAGTTGATTAGGTTACTACAGTGTCTAACCTGATTATCTCCCAGTCAGGGGGTAGACATTGTACGTCCGGTATGGGGGTCTTTATACACAATTTGGTTTTACTGTCTGGAGATGATTAGGTTACTACAGTGTCTAACCTGATTATCTCCCAGTCAGGTGGAGACATTGTACGTCCTGTATGGGGGTCTTTATACACAATGTGGTTTTACTGTCTGGAGATGATTAGGTTACTACAGTGTCTAACCTGATTATCTCCCAGTCAGGAGGGAGACATTGTACGTCCTGTATGGGGGTCTTTATACACAATGTGGTTTTACTGTCTGGAGATAATTGGGTTACTACAGTGTCTAACCTGATTATCTCCCAGTCAGGGGGGAGACATTGTACATCCTGTATGGGGGTCTTTATACACAATGTGGTTTTACTGTCTGGAGATGATTAGGTTACTACAGTGTCTAACCTGATTATCTCCCAGTCAGGGGGGAGACATTGTACATCCTGTATGGGGGTCTTTATACACAATGTGGTTTTACTGTCTGGAGATGATTAGGTTACTACAGTGTCTAACCCGATTATCTCCCAGTCAGGGGGGAGACATTGTACGTCCTGTATGGGGGTCTTCATACACAATGTGGTTTTACTGTCTGGAGATGATTAGGTTACTACAGTGTCTAACCTGATTATCTCCCAGTCAGGGGGGAGACATTGTACATCCTGTATGGGGGTCTTTATACACAATGTGGTTTTACTGTCTGGAGATGATTAGGTTACTACAGTGTCTAACCTGATTATCTCCCAGTCCGGGGGAGACATTGTATGTCCTGTATGGGGGTCTTTATACACAATGTGGTTTTACTGTCTGGAGTTGATTAGGTTACTACAGTGTCTAACCTGATTATCTTCCAGTCAGGGGGGAGACATTGTACGTCCTGTATGGGGGTCTTCATACACAATGTGGTTTTACTGTCTGGAGATGATTAGGTTACTACAGTGTCTAACCTGATTATCTCCCAGTCAGGGGGGAGACATTGTAGGTCCTGTATGGGGGGTCTTTATACACAATGTGGTTTTACTGTCTGGAGATGATTAGGTTACTACAGTGTCTAACCTGATTATCTCCCAGTCAGGGGGGAGACATTGTACGTCCTGTATGGGGGTCTTTATACACAATGTGGTTTTACTGTCTGGAGATAATTGGGTTACTACAGTGTCTAACCTGATTATCCTCCAGTCAGGGGGGAGACATTGTACGTCCTGTATGGGGATCTTTATACACAATGTGGTTTTACTGTCTGGAGTTGATTAGGTTACTACAGTGTCTAACCTGATTATCTCCCAGTCAGGGGGGAGACATTGTACGTCCTGTATGGGGGTCTTTATACACAATGTGGTTTTACTGTCTGGAGATGATTAGGTTACTACAGTGTCTAACCTGATTATCTCCCAGTCAGGGGGGAGACATTGTACGTCCTGTATGGGGGTCTTTATACACAATGTGGTTTTACTGTCTGGAGATGATTAGGTTACTACAGTGTCTAACCTGATTATCTCCCAGTCAGGGGGGAGACATTGTACGTCTTGTATGGGGGTCTTTATACACAATGTGGTTTTACTGTCTGGAGTTGATTAGGTTACTACAGTGTCTAACCTGATTATCTCCCAGTCAGGGGGGAGACATTGTACGTCCTGTATGGGGGTCTTTATACACAATGTGGTTTTACTGTCTGGAAATTATTAGGTTACTACAGTGTCTAACCTGATTATCTCCCAGTCAGGGGGGGAGACATTGTAGGTCCTGTATGGGGGTCTTTATACACAATGTGGTTTTATGAACTTTATGAATGAAGTAGGTGGAGCAGGCACGTGACCTCAGTGAGTTACGGCCGCCCGGCCTGCCTGCTAGCTGCTAGTGCGGGGAAAATTGGCTTCTACCTCACAGGAATCTGTGAATGGGATAATGATGGGGGGGGGGGGTTCTGTGGATGGCATTATGATGGGGGGATCTGTGGATGGGAATGTTATGGGGGGATCTGTGGATGACACATATAGCAGTTCCCGGCACAGATTCCCCCCACCATCATAATGCCATCCACAGCTCCCGCCATAACAGTGCCATCCACAAATCCCCCCATAACAGTGCATCATCCACAGATCCCCACATAACAGTGCATCATCATCTGCCCCTTGCTCTCCTGGGTATATACAGTATATAAATGTATCTGCCCCTCGCTCTCCTGGGTATATACATGTATCCGCCCCTCGCTCTCCTGGGTATATACGATATATATATATGTATCCGTCCCTCGCTCTCCTGGGTATATACGATATATATATGTATCCGTCCCTCGCTCTCCTGGGTATATACGATATATACATGTATCTGCCCCTCGCTCTCCGGGGTATATACATGTATCCGCCCCTCGCTCTCCTGTGTATATACGATATATATATGTATCCGCCCCTCGCTCTCCTGTGTATATACGATATATATATGTATCCGCCCCTCGCTCTCCTGGGTATATACGATATATATATGTATCCGCCCCTCGCTCTCCTGGGTATATACGATATATACATGTATCCGCCCCTCGCTCTCCTGGGTATATACGATATATACATGTATCCGCCCCTCGCTCTCCGGGGTATATACGATAGATACATGTATCCGCCCCTCGCTCTCCTGGGTATATACGATAGATACATGTATCCGCCCCTCGCTCTCCGGGGTATATACGATATATACATGTATCCGCCCCTCGCTCTCCGGGGTATATACATGTATCCGCCCCTCGCTCTCCGGGGTATATACATGTATCCGCCCCTCGCTCTCCGGGGTATATACATGTATCCGCCCCTCGCTCTCCGGGGTATATACATGTATCCGCCCCTCGCTCTCCGGGGTATATACGATATATACATGTATCCGCCCCTCGCTCTCCGGGGTATATACATGTATCCGCCCCTCGCTCTCCTGGGTATATACGATATATACATGTATCCGCCCCTCGCTCTCCGGGGTATATACGATATATACATGTATCCGCCCCTCGGTCTCCGGGGTATATACATGTATCCGCCCCTCTCTCTCCTGGGTATATACGATATATACATGTATCTGCCCCTCGCTCTCCGGGGTATATACGATATATACATGTATCCGCCCTCGCTCTCCTGGGTATATACGATATATACATGTATCCGCCCCTCGCTCTCCGGGGTATATACAATATATACATGTATCCGCCCTCGCTCTCCTGGGTATATACGATATATACATGTATCCGCCCCTTGCTCTCCGGGGTATATACAATATATACATGTATCCGCCCTCGCTCTCCTGGGTATATACGATATATACATGTATCCGCCCCTCGCTCTCCGGGGTATATACATGTATCCGCCCCTCTCTCTCCTGGGTATATACGATATATACATGTATCCGCCCCTCGCTCTCCGGGGTATATACATGTATCCGCCCCTCGCTCTCCTGGGTATATACGATATATACATGTATCTGCCCCTCGCTCTCCGGGGTATATACGATATATACATGTATCCGCCCTCGCTCTCCTGGGTATATACGATATATACATGTATCCGCCCCTTGCTCTCCGGGGTATATACATGTATCCGCCCCTCTCTCTCCGGGGTATATACATGTATCTGCCCCTCTCTCTCCTGGGTATATACGATATATACATGTATCTGCCCCTTGCTCTCCGGGGTATATACAATATATATATGTATCCGCCCCTCGCTCTCCGGGGTATATACAATATATACATGTATCCGCCCCTCGCTCTCCTGGGTATATACGATATATACATGTATCCGCCCCTTGCTCTCCGGGGTATATACACAGTCCATGCAGTGAACATCATTTGTTTATTTCAGCCATTATCTGCCCCCTATCGTCCTGCGCCCCCTATCGTCCTGCGCCCCCTCCCACCCTTCAGACCTCGCTCTGGTCTCACCGCCCCCCCCATTCTCAGTAGGGCCGGGTTGGGGTACTCGGGTTCCTCTATGGCTCTCTCCCCAAACTTCATCTTCAGCAGCTCCACGTGGCGATTTGGGGCTTGAACTAAAGCCCCGGCGAACGGCAGCGTCTGCAGGGGCCGGAGGAAGCGCTCTGGGAACTCAATGTCCTGCGGGTGACCAGTCCAGGAGTCCCGGGTCATCAGTCCATCCCGGGGGTAGAAGGGCCACAGGTCCACATGGAGGTGGTTGGTCTGACTGTACTGCACCCTGAAGAAGTCGCCCTCCACGGCCCGCTCCCACACAAAGCCCTCCTCATCCACCAGAGAGCCGTCGTGGGCCCCTTGCAGCTCTGGGCACAGGGCGACGTCCTCCAGGTAGATGCCAAGGTCCACGTCATAGTCCCAGGGGATGATGTCCCGATGGCGGGCGGCCCCCAGCAGGCTCCCCCCCTCCAGCCAGTACCGCACGTTGTTTGCCTCCAGGACCTTGATGACGTGGAGCGCTGTGATCCTGAGGGCCCGGAGGCAGCAGGGGGGGGTCCAGCGCCCCTCGTGCAGGTAATCCGGGGTTTCTCCAACCACAGTCCCAAAGCAGCGGGGCGTCTCCTTGGTGCAGCCAAACCAGCGCTCCCCCCCATCCAGTCCGCGCAGCAGCTTCACGCCCAGTGCCCGCATTGTGGCTGCCTCCTCTGCCCGCTCCGCCTGCTCTGCCTTCCAGCGGCCGTGGTCTGTGGCCGGGAACGGAGTGCGAGGAAACATGACGTCATCCATCACCTTCACCCTCCACCCACGCAGAGCCGCCTGAATAAATATGGCCGCCAGCAGGGGGCGGGAGAGAGGAAAGGGCAAGTCAAACAAGTCGCGGGAGCGCATGAGGAGGACTGCCGCTCCGGCCACCGCTCCGCAGGACTCTCCGCCGCCGGCCACCCGGTACTGTGCCGTCCATTCCCTCCGAGACACGTTCAGGCGCAGGCAGTGCAGGGGGGCGCCAGCTCCGGCCGCCACTAGTCTGACTCCGGGCGCAGCGTCGCGCAGTCCACGAGCCATCCGCTCCAGGAGATCAGGAGGATCCAGGGCACACCCGTCCGGTACCAGCGCCACCAGGCGGGTGTGAACATGGGACTCCAGGCGGGCGGCAGCGCTGGGCAGCTCCGGGGATGGGTGAAGCCTCAGCAGGGAAATGCCAGGGACCGGCGGGTACGGAGCCAACTCTGAAGCCACCAGGATCTGGAGTGCAGGGCGGGCGCGCAGGAAGGAGCGCTGTAACTCCGCCAGGCCATGCTCAAAGGGGCGGAACTCCCGCACAATGACAGTGATGCCCGCGGACAGAGAAGACGGGGGGCGCGGCTCCGGGCGGAGGCGCCAGGTGTAGTACAGAAGCAGCAGGTTACACAGCAGAGTCAGGGCCAGCAGGACGTGGCAGAGCGGGCAGCGCATCCTCAGCCTGGGGAGAGACAACATCAGAGGATGATGGGGGAGGGGCGGTCATCACCAGATCTGTGGGGGAGGGGCGGTCATCACCAGATCTGTGGGGGAGGGGCGGTCATCACCAGATCTGTGGGGGAGGGGCGGTCATCACCAGATCTATGGGGGAGGGGCGGTCATCACCAGATCTGTGGGGGAGGGGCGGTCATCACCAGATCTATGGGGGAGGGGCGGTCATCACCAGATCTATGGGGGAGGGGCGGTCATCACCAGATCTGTGGGGGAGGGGCGGTCATCACCAGATCTATGGGGGAGGGGCGGTCATCACCAGATCTGTGGGGGAGGGGCGGTCATCACCAGATCTGTGGGGGAGGGGCGGTCATCACCAGATCTGTGGGGGAGGGGGGGTCATCACCAGATCTATGGGGGGAGGTGCGGTCATCACCAGATCTGTGGGGGAGGGGCGGTCATCACCAGATCTGTGGGGGAGGGGCGGTCATCACCAGATCTATGGGGGGAGGTGCGGTCATCACCAGATCTGTGGGGGAGGGGCGGTCATCACCAGATCTATGGGGGAGGGGCGGTCATCACCAGATCTATGGGGGGAGGGGCGGTCATCACCAGATCTGTGGGGGAGGGGCGGTCATCACCAGATCTATGGGGGAGGGGCGGTCATCACCAGATCTGTGGGGGAGGGGCGGTCATCACCAGATCTGTGGGGGAGGGGCGGTCATCACCAGATCTGTGGGGGAGGGGCGGTCATCACCAGATCTGTGGGGGAGGGGCGGTCATCACCAGATCTGTGGGGGAGGGGCGGTCATCACCAGATCTATGGGGGAGGGGCGGTCATCACCAGATCTGTGGGGGAGGGGCGGTCATCACCAGATCTATGGGGGAGGGGCGGTCATCACCAGATCTATGGGGGAGGGGCGGTCATCACCAGATCTGTGGGGGAGGGGCGGTCATCACCAGATCTATGGGGGAGGGGCGGTCATCACCAGATCTGTGGGGGAGGGGCGGTCATCACCAGATCTGTGGGGGAGGGGCGGTCATCACCAGATCTGTGGGGGAGGGGCGGTCATCACCAGATCTATGGGGGGAGGTGCGGTCATCACCAGATCTGTGGGGGAGGGGCGGTCATCACCAGATCTATGGGGGAGGGGCGGTCATCACCAGATCTATGGGGGGAGGGGCGGTCATCACCAGATCTGTGGGGGAGGGGCGGTCATCACCAGATCTATGGGGGAGGGGCGGTCATCACCAGATCTGTGGGGGAGGGGCGGTCATCACCAGATCTGTGGGGGAGGGGCGGTCATCACCAGATCTATGGGGGAGGGGCGGTCATCACCAGATCTATGGGGGAGGGGCGGTCATCACCAGACCTATGGGGGGAGGGGCGGTCATCACCAGACCTATGGGGGGAGGGGCGGTCATCACCAGACCTATGGGGGGAGGGGCGGTCATCACCAGATCTATGGGGGGAGGGGCGGTCATCACCAGATCTATGGGGGAGGGGCGGTCATCACCAGATCTATGGGGGAGGGGCGGTCATCACCAGATCTATGGGGGAGGGGCGGTCATCACCAGACCTATGGGGGGAGGGGCGGTCATCACCAGACCTATGGGGGGAGGGGCGGTCATCACCAGATCTATGGGGGGAGGGGCGGTCATCACCAGATCTATGGGGGAGGGGCGGTCATCACCAGATCTATGGGGGAGGGGCGGTCATCACCAGATCTATGGGGGAGGGGCGGTCATCACCAGATCTGTGGGGGAGGGGCGGTCATCACCAGATCTATGGGGGAGGGGCGGTCATCACCAGATCTATGGGGGAGGGGCGGTCATCACCAGATCTATGGGGGAGGGGCGGTCATCACCAGATCTGTGGGGGAGGGGCGGTCATCACCAGATCTATGGGGGAGGTGGGGGAGGGGCGGTCATCACCAGATCTATGGGGGAGGGGCGGTCATCACCAGATCTATGGGGGAGGGGCGGTCATCACCAGACCTATGGGGGGAGGGGCGGTCATCACCAGACCTATGGGGGGAGGGGCGGTCATCACCAGATCTAGGGGGGAGGGGCGGTCATCACCAGATCTATGGGGGAGGGGCGGTCATCACCAGACCTATGAGGGGAGGGGCGGTCATCACCAGACCTATGGGGGGAGGGGCGGTCATCACCAGATCTATGGGGGGAGGGGCGGTCATCACCAGATCTATGGGGGAGGGGCGGTCATCACCAGATCTATGGGGGAGGGGCGGTCATCACCAGATCTATGGGGGAGGGGCGGTCATCACCAGATCTGTGGGGGAGGGGCGGTCATCACCAGATCTATGGGGGAGGGGCGGTCATCACCAGATCTGTGGGGGAGGGGCGGTCATCACCAGATCTATGGGGGAGGTGGGGGAGGGGCGGTCATCACCAGATCTATGGGGGAGGGGCGGTCATCACCAGATCTATGGGGGAGGGGCGGTCATCACCAGATCTATGGGGGAGGGGCCGTCATCACCAGATCTATGGGGGAGGGGCGGTCATCACCAGATCTATGGGGGAGGGGCGGTCATCACCAGATCTATGGGGGAGGGGCGGTCATCACCAGATCTATGGGGGGAGGGGCGGTCATCACCAGATCTATGGGGGAGGGGCGGTCATCACTAGATCTATGGGGGAGGGGCGGTCATCACCAGATCTGTGGGGGAGGGGCGGTCATCACCAGATCTGTGGGGGAGGGGCGGTCATCACCAGATCTATGGGGGAGGGGCGGTCATCACCAGATCTGTGGGGGAGGGGCGGTCATCACCAGATCTGTGGGGGAGGGGCGGTCATCACCAGATCTGTGGGGGAGGGGCGGTCATCACCAGATCTATGGGGGAGGGGCGGTCATCACCAGATCTGTGGGGGAGGGGCGGTCATCACCAGATCTGTGGGGGAGGGGCGGTCATCACCAGATCTATGGGGGAGGGGCGGTCATCACCAGATCTATGGGGGGAGGGGCGGTCATCACCAGATCTATGGGGGAGGGGCGGTCATCACCAGATCTGTGGGGGAGGGGCGGTCATCACCAGATCTATGGGGGGAGGGGCGGTCATCACCAGATCTATGGGGGGAGGGGCGGTCATCACCAGATCTATGGGGGGAGGGGCGGTCATCACCAGATCTATGGGGGGAGGGGCGGTCATCACCAGATCTATGGGGGGAGGGGCGGTCATCACCAGATCTATGGGGGGAGGGGCGGTCATCACCAGATCTGTGGGGGAGGGGCGGTCATCACCAGATCTATGGGGGAGGGGCGGTCATCACCAGATCTATGGGGGGAGGGGCGGTCATCACCAGATCTATGGGGGAGGGGCGGTCATCACCAGATCTATGGGGGAGGGGAAGTCATCACCAGATCTGTGGGGGAGGGGCGGTCATCACCAGATCTATGGGGGAGGTGGGGGAGGGGCGGTCATCACCAGATCTATGGGGGAGGGGCGGTCATCACCAGATCTATGGGGGAGGGGCGGTCATCACCAGATCTATGGGGGAGGGGCCGTCATCACCAGATCTATGGGGGAGGGGCGGTCATCACCAGATCTATGGGGGAGGGGCGGTCATCACCAGATCTATGGGGGAGGGGCGGTCATCACCAGATCTATGGGGGAGGGGCGGTCATCACCAGATCTATGGGGGAGGGGCGGTCATCACCAGATCTGTGGGGGAGGGGCGGTCATCACCAGATCTATGGGGGAGGTGGGGGAGGGGCGGTCATCACCAGATCTATGGGGGAGGGGCGGTCATCACCAGATCTATGGGGGAGGGGCGGTCATCACCAGATCTATGGGGGAGGGGCGGTCATCACCAGATCTATGGGGGAGGGGCCGTCATCACCAGATCTATGGGGGAGGGGCCGTCATCACCAGATCTATGGGGGAGGGGCGGTCATCACCAGATCTATGGGGGAGGGGCGGTCATCACCAGATCTATGGGGGAGGGGCGGTCATCACCAGATCTATGGGGGAGGTGGGGGAGGGGCGGTCATCACCAGATCTATGGGGGAGGGGCGGTCATCACCAGATCTATGGGGGAGGGGCGGTCATCACCAGATCTATGGGGGAGGGGCCGTCATCACCAGATCTATGGGGGAGGGGCCGTCATCACCAGATCTATGGGGGAGGGGCGGTCATCACCAGATCTATGGGGGAGGGGCGGTCATCACCAGATCTATGGGGGAGGGGCGGTCATCACCAGATCTATGGGGGAGGGGCGGTCATCACCAGATCTATGGGGGAGGGGCCGTCATCACCAGATCTATGGGGGAGGTGGGGGAGGGGCGGTCATCACCAGATCTATGGGGGAGGGGCGGTCATCACCAGATCTATGGGGGAGGGGCGGTCATCACCAGATCTATGGGGGAGGGGCGGTCATCACCAGATCTATGGGGGAGGGGCGGTCATCACCAGATCTATGGGGGAGGTGGGGGAGGGGAGATCATCACCAGATCTATGGGGGAGGGGCGGTCATCAACAGATCCATGGGGGAGGGGCGGTCATCACCAGATCTATGGGGGAGGGGCGGTCATCACCAGATCTATGGGGGAGGGGCGGCCATTAGCTCCATGGGGGAGGGGCAGTCACTACCAGCTATATGGGGGGGATGGGCGGTCGTTAGCTCCATGGGGGAGGGGCAGTCACTACCAGCTATATGGGGGAGGGGCGGTGGTTAGCTCCATGGGGGAGGGGCGGTCGTTACCTGTATCGGCCGCTAGTTACATTGTAGCTTCTTTACATCAGCCGCTGCCCACGTGTCTTCCTCTTTCCCGCAACCTGTGACGTCAGTCGCCCTAAACTTTATTGACACAGACACAAATAAACAGCGGCTCTTCCGGTCTCTGTCCCCGCCTCGTTGCGTCTAGTCCCGCCCTCATCATGACGACTCGTCAATCAGGCCCCACCCATCGGTGCCGCCGTGTGGAATATTAAATAGCTCTTCAGTCTCTCCTTCGACGTGGCAGCGTAGTGTGGGCGTGTCCAGCTGATAGCATGTATTTCTAGCTGCAGCCTAGGCAACTGTATGTTAATTGGCTCTCTGGAAGTCAGGTCCTACGCAGTAATTGGCTGACACAATCCTCGAGTAGATTTTATTGGCTGAGCTGAATGTCATTCATCTTCTATGAAGACAACTTGATCTTGGAGGCGTCACTTAGTCAACTACCAAATGTTGGGCGTGGTTACTGTCAATCACGAATATGTAAATATGTCGCCTTGTGATTGGTTCAGACAGTACTGACGTAAAAGCTTTGACTGATGGGTGGGCGGGTTTACTGTCTTTTTGATCCGGGCTGTCTGTAGGGCAGGCGGGATTTGTCAGAATTTTCTTGGCTGTGATTGGGTAAGACGCGGAGCGTCGGCTTGTGATTGGTCCATTGTGCGCACCGGGCCAATGAACTCTGTCTGCGGCTCCTCAGTCAGATCGCAGCGGGCTCCGGGGTGATATGCTGGGCTCCGGAGGCTCTGTGGACCGGGGCAGGCTCCGTCAGTTATTGCGGGGAAGTGTGGCCGGGCTGTGCGAGCTGAAATTACTGCGGGACCGCCAGGAGGTGCGAGTACAGCGGGCGCTGCGGGGCGGAGAGGTGAGCAGACGGCGACGATGAGGGTAGTAGTGATTGTTTATACATCCCACGAGTATAACACCTGTCATCCACGTAAATACACCCATCATCCCCGTGTATTCCATATCCTCCCCGTATAGAACACCCATCATCCCCGTGAAATAGAATTCTCCTTCTTTATACAATGCATCTGGTGGGTCCTCAGGTGGGCACGGGACCTCAGGTGGGCACGGGACCTCAGGTGGGCACGGGACCTCAGGTGGGCACGGGACCTCAGGTGGGCACGGGACCTCAGGTGGACACGGGACCTCAGGTGGGCACGGGACCTCAGGTGGGCACGGGACCTCAGGTGGGCACGGGACCTCAGGTGGACACGGGACCTCAGGTGGGCACGGGACCTCAGGTGGGCACGGGTCCTCAGGTGGGCACGGGTCCTCAGGTGGGCACGGGTCCTCAGGTGGGCACGGGACCTCAGGTGGGCACGGGACCTCAGGTGGACACGGACCCTCACATGGACATAAGTCCTCACACCTTTACTTATACCTCAAGAAAAGAGGCCGAAGACTTACGTCCTGAGTAAAGGGTGTGAAGACTTTTGTCCATGTGAGATGTTATTTTCCCCTCGCAGTAAATTAGTGAAGATTTCTCACTTTCTCGTTCTGGGGACTGAGGGCAGAACGATGGGGGAACTGATAGCACAAGGAGCGAGAGAGCAGAATGTGAGGACCCTGAGGGTGTGAGGACTTATGCCCATGTGAGGGGTGTGAGGACTTGTGCCCATGTGAGGACTTATGCCCATGTGAGGACTTATGCCCATGTGAGGACTTATGCCCATGTGAGGACTTATGCCCATGTGAGGGGTGTGAGGACTTATGCCCATGTGAGGGGTGTGAGGACTTATGCCCATGTGAGGGGTGTGAGGACTTGTGCCCATGTGAGGGGTGTGAGGACTTGTGCCCATGTGAGGGGTGTGAGGACTTGTGCCCATGTGAGGGGTGTGAGGACTTGTGCCCATGTGAGGGGTGTGAGGACTTGTGCCCATGTGAAGACATGCCCATGTGAGGACTTATGCCCATGTGAGGACTTATGCCCATGTGAGTGGTGTGAGGACTTGTGCCCATGTGAGGGGTGTGAGGACTTGTGCCCATGTGAGGGGTGTGAGGACTTGTGCCCATGTGAGGGGTGTGAGGACTTGTGCCCATGTGAGGGGTGTGAGGACTTGTGCCCATGTGAGGGGTGTGAGGACTTGTGCCCATGTGAGGGGTGTGAGGACTTGTGCCCATGTGAGGGGTGTGAGGACTTGTGCCCATGTGAGGGGTGTGAGGACTTGTGCCCATGTGAGGGGTGTGAGGACTTGTGCCCATGTGAGGGGTGTGAGGACTTGTGCCCATGTGAGGACTTTCCATCCACCCCATATACACACGTGGACACAATTGTTGGTTCCGTCCGTTAAAGAAGGGAAACCTCTCACCGGTCATTGAAATAACGGAAACTGATAAAAGTAATGAGCAGACGTTTCCTGAGGATCGGGCGTCGCGGTTCAGCGGAGTCATTTCTCCTTTGCAGCAGTTTTGATAAATCTGCCCCAATCTTCTTTCCTTTGCTTCATTCTTGTATCTGTGACCTTCGACCTGATGGTCTTGTCTCGTGTCCGGGGGACGTTCTCCGGAAGCTTTGGGGCTTGTCAGTTTGCATTTCGGCCAATTCCAGTCTCCCTTTTTTAGGATTTACCTTCAGCAGTGCTTTCCTCCTCGGGGGTTTGACGGGTGTTGCGATCTGACACTGATGCACCTCGGGGTTCACCTCTAATCTCTGGACGTTGTTCTGGGCTCTTTGGTTACTGTTGTTATTATTCATCTCTTCGATTTGTTATCAGTTTTCCTCTTGCGGCCGCGTCCAGGGAGGTCGGCTACAGTCCTGTAGACTCACTTCTGAATAATATGCGCAACTGTAGTAACAGGAAGATGAAGCCGTTTGGAGATGGTCTTATAGACATGTTGGTCTAGAATGTTCTTTCTAATCTCCTGAGATAGTTCTCTCCTTCGCTTTCTTTGGTCCGTGTTCAGTGTGGTGCCCGCCATGAAACCAACACAGGGACCACTTCTCACCGTCTAGGCAGACGGACTGGTTACCAGTCTGAAGACACCTGTGAGGTCAGTACAGGACGTCCCTCTGGTCACATAATCTTCAGTCTTCTCTAGGACTCCCATCGTCTGCGTCCGGCCGGGGTCATCAGAAGCAACGTCTGATCCTCATTCGCCGATTCTCTGGAAATTTCTATTTATTACTTTAGTCAGTTTCCGTTATTTCAGTGACCGTTGTGGGTTTTCCTTCTGTTAACGGAAGGGACCAGTGATTGTGCCCACATGCGTATAACATCCGTCCCTGTATGTGGATTAGTCTTGAGCGAATCAACCCTCAAATCAGAGATCCGAAGTCCATTCGTTCAAAACCTTCATTTTTAAAGCGGTTTCCGTACAGCATTAAAATGTATGGGCTCCATGGAGCCTAAGTTCGTATGGCGCGAGACTTCGGTGAATTACTGCTGTATTCATATCTGCGTCTTCATATAGGAATCCGAAGTGGGCTGCGATACCGAGGTACCAGCCAGCACAAAGCCGCAGATAGTAATACCGTAATAATTCACTGTAGTCTCATGCGACTTCGGGCATTACGAACTTGGGCTCCGCAGAGCCCATACATTTTAATGCTGTACAGAAACATCTGTGATCCTAGGGTCGATTGGCTCACTCCTAATAACACCCATCATCCCTGTACGTGTCGCTTACATTCCTCTTCCTCAGGATCTGGACCGGCAGCTGTGGGAGCTGGAGAGACAACTTGGGGAATTGCGACTGCGAGCAGAAAACGACCAGGAAAACGGTGAGTGATACCAGTAATGACACAGGACGGCAGTGCTGTGACTACTGGGAGGCACGGACCGGGGGCGTGCTGTGACTACTGGGAGGCACGGACCGGGGGCGTGCTGTGACTACTGGGAGGCACGGACCGGGGGCGTGCTGTGACTACTGGGAGGCACGGGCCGGGGGCGTGCTGTGACTACTGGGAGGCACGGACCGGGGGCGTGCTGTGACTACTGGGAGGCACGGACCGGGGGCGTGCTGTGACTACTGGGAGGCACGGACCGGGGGCGTGCTGTGACTACTGGGAGGCACGGACCGGGGGCGTGCTGTGACTACTGGGAGGCACGGACCGGGGGCGTGCTGTGACTACTGGGAGGCACGGACCGGGGGCGTGCTGTGACTACTGGGAGGCACGGGCCGGGGGCGTGCTGTGACTACTGGGAGGCACGGGCCGGGGGCGTGCTGTGACTACTGGGAGGCACGGGCCGGGGGAGTGCTGTGACTACTGGGAGGCACGGACCGGGGGAGTGCTGTGACTACTGGGAGGCACGGACCGGGGGCGTGCTGTGACTACTGGGAGGCACGGGCCGGGGGCGTGCTGTGACTACTGGGAGGCACGGACCGGGGGCGTGCTGTGACTACTGGGAGGCACGGACCGGGGGCGTGCTGTGACTACTGGGAGGCACGGACCGGGGGCGTGCTGTGACTACTGGGAGGCACGGACCGGGGGCGTGCTGTGACTACTGGGAGGCACGGGCCGGGGGCGTGCTGTGACTACTAGGACTACATGGGCCGGGGGCGTGCTGTGACTACTGGGAGGCACGGACCGGGGGCGTGCTGTGACTACTGGGACTACATGGGCCGGGGGTGCTGGGACTACACAGGCTGTTTTGTCTAAGTGGCTGATTATCGATCTATCTTGCTACAGGAAATTATCCATTACAGTTCGGTTGAGAAATATTTGGACAGTAACACAGGTTTTGGTATTTTAGCCGTTTAGTAAAACATATTGTAGATCCCGTTACACAGTCAGTAGGGGCGCAGTGCAGACCCTCAGCTTTAATCTCAGCGGATTCACATCCTTATTGGAGGAAGAGTTGAGGAATTCCAGCTCTTTACTATGTCGCTGCCTCTTTTTCAAGGGACAAAAGATAATTAGACAATTATCTCAAAAGTTATTTAATGGGCTGCATGGGCTATTCCCTCATTAATCAATCATCAATTAAGCAAGTAAAAGGTCTGGAGCGGATTCCAGGTGTGGTATTTGCATTTGGAAGTTGTTGCTGTGAACCCACAACATGTGGTCAAAAAAGCTCTCAAAGGAAGTGAAACAGACTGAAAAAAGAGGAAATCCATCAGAGAGATGGCGGGAATGTTAGGAGCGGTCAAATGAACAGTTTGGTACATTCTGCTAAAAAAGAGCATCTGGTGAGCTCTGGAAGTCAAAAAGGCCAGGACGTCCACAGAAGACAGCCGTGGTGGATGATTGCGGAATCCTTTCCATGGTGAAGAAAACCCCTTCATAATATCCACCCAAGTGAAGAAGACTCTCCTGGAAGTAGGTGCATCAGTATCTAAGTCTACCAAGTGAAGAAGACTCTCCAGGAAGTAGGTGTATCAGTATCTAAGTCTACCAAGTGAAGAAGACTCTCCAGGAAGTAGATGTATCAGTATCTAAGTCTTCCATAAATTGAAGACTTCATGAGAGCAAATCCAGAGGGTTCATCACAAGGTGCAAACCATTCATCAGCCTCAAAAATAGAAAGGCAAAAAACATCTAAAGAAGACGGCCCAGTTCTGGAACAGATGAAACTAAGATCTACCTGCACCAGAACGATGGAAGGAAAGTATGGAAAAGGCTGGTTATGGATCGTGATCCAAAGCAGACCACATCCTCTGTAGAACATGGTGGAGGCAGTGTGGTGGCATGGGCATTCATGGCCTCCAACGGCACCGGGGCACTAGTGTTTATTGATGATGTAACTGGAGACAGGAGCAACAGGATGAATTCAGAATTCTACAGGGATAGACCTTCTGCTCAGATTCAACTAAATGCAGCAAGGTGGACGGCGCATCACAGGACAGATGGACAATGACCCAAAACATACTGCGAAAGCACAGAAGTGGAATATTCTGCAATGGCCGAGTCAATCACCAGATCGCAGCCCCATCGACCATTTCACTGAAGACGGCTGCAGTAAAGGCAAAGGGAGGGCGCCTGGTGATGTCCATGGCTCCAGACGTCAGGTATTGCCTGCAAAGGATTCTCTACAAAGGGTTAAAAATAAAATTTCTATTTCTGGAAATAATTACTTTTGAGCCCCTGAAATGAGGAGGTCTGTAGAAAAATGGCTGCAGTTCCTGAACATTTCACAGGATGTTTTTGTTCAACCCCATGAATTAAACCTGAAAGTCTACACTTCAATGTGGTGGCAGCAGAGCCCGAACCATGGAGCTTGTGTCACTGTCCAACTGTATTGGCCATTCATGAAGGAGTCTGTGTATACCGGGCGGCGTGGGCCGGGGGCGCTGTGTATACCGGGCGGCGTGGGCCGGGGGCGCTGTGTATACCGGGCGGCGTGGGCCGGGGGCGCTGTGTATACCGGGCGGCGTGGGCCGGGGGCGCTGTGTATACCGGGCGGCATGCTCCTGTCATCGCGTAAAGTTCATCTCCCGACCTCTCCACCTCCTAGGCCGCCATGGCCCCGACCTCTCCACCTCCTGGGTCGCCATCGCCCCCACCCCCCCCCCCCCAGGACACACAGACTGCACCTTGCTATGATGGGGTTAACCACGCGGCTGGTAGGCGCTGGGTTGGCCCGGAGTGCTGCCCGTGCTCCATGTGCTTGGTAGGCTTTCCTCGTCTGGGGAATGAGTGACGGGTCGTGATCATTCCTGCCCAGCGCACTTTGAGCATCTGATGTTTTTCTTCTCCTGCCCAGTGAACCGTGCCCAGCGCCCGCCAGTCCTGCAATTTGAGGGGGAGATTAACCATTTGGGAATCAGGACGTCAGACAGTTTATTGTTGTGTTAATGTAACCAAACCACATAAAGCTCCTCAAACCCTGTGCCCTTCAATGTGGTAGATACTGGATGGTTTGGGGGTTGTATATTGGACTGCGGGGATTCTATATACAAGGCAGTGAGGTTTGCGGGGTGCGGTATACACCAGATAGAGGTCAGGGGGTGGTATATACTGGATTGGAGGGTGGTGTCTACTGGGCGGGGAAGAGGTGGGGGACAGTATATACTGGGCTGGGGGATGGTATTTACTGGGCGGGGGGGAATAGTATATAGTGGGTGGGAGGGCTCGGTGGTAGTATATACTGGGCGGGGGGAATAGTATATAGTGGGTGGGAGGGCTCGGTGGTAGTATATACTGGGCGGGGGGATAGTATATACTGGGCGGGGGGATAGTATATAGTGGGAGGGCGGGCTTGGTGGTAGTATATACTGGGCGGGGGGGAATAGTATATAGTGGGTGGGAGGGCTCGGTGGTAGTATATACTGGGCGGGGGATGGTATATACTGGGTGGGAGGGCTCGGTGGTAGTATATACTGGGCGGGGGAATAGTATATAGTGGGTGGGAGGGCTCGGTGGTAGTATATACTGGGTGGGAGGGCTCGGTGGTAGTATATACTGGGCGGGGGATGGTATATACTGGGTGGGAGGGCTCGGTGGTAGTATATACTGGGCGGGGGGATAGTATATACTGGGTGGGAGGGCCCGGTGGTAGTGTATACTGGGCGGGGGGGGATGGTATATTCTGGGCGGGGGGATAGTATATACTGGGTGGGAGGGCTCGGTGGTAGTATATACTGGGCGGGGGGATGGTATATACTGGGTGGGAGGGCTCGGTGGTAGTATATACTGGGCGGGGGATGGTATATACTGGGTGGGAGGGCTCGGTGGTAGTATATACTGGGCGGGGGATGGTATATACTGGGTGGTAGGGCTCGATGGTATATACTGAGCGGGGGGGATGGTATATACTGGGTGGGAGGGCTCAGTGGTAGTATATACTGGGCGGGGGGGGATGGTATATTCTGGGCGGGGGGATAGTATATACTGGGTGGGAGGGCTCGGTGGTAGTATATACTGGGCGGGGGGATGGTATATACTGGGTGGGAGGGCTCGGTGGTAGTATATACTGGGCGGGGGATGGTATATACTGGGTGGGAGGGCTCGGTGGTAGTATATACTGGGCGGGGGATGGTATATACTGGGTGGTAGGGCTCGATGGTATATACTGAGCGGGGGGGATGGTATATACTGGGTGGGAGGGCTCGGTGGTAGTATATACTGGGCGGGGGGGATGGTATATACTGGGTGGGAGGGCTCGGTGGTAGTATATACTGGGTGGGAGGGCTCGGTGGTAGTATATACTGGGCGGGGGGATGGTATATACTGGGTGGGAGGGCTCGGTGGTAGTATATACTGGGCGGGGGGGATGGTATATACTGGGTGGGAGGGCTCAGTGGTAGTATATACTGGGCGGGGGGGGTGGTATATACTGGGTGGGAGGGCTCGGTGGTAGTATATACTGGGTGGGAGGGCTCGGTGGTAGTATATACTGGGCGGGGGGATGGTATATACTGGGTGGGAGGGCTCGGTGGTAGTATATACTGGGCGGGGGATGGTATATACTGGGTAGGAGGGCTCGGTGGTAGTATATACTGGGTGGCAGGGCTCGATGATATATACTGGGTGGGAGGGCTCGGTGGTAGTATATACTGGGCGGGGGGGGATGGTATATACTGGGTGGGAGGGCTCGGTGGTAGTATATACTGGGCGGGGGGGATGGTATATACTGGGTGGGAGGGCTCGGTGGTAGTATATACTGGGCGGGGGGGATGGTATATACTGGGTGGGAGGGCTCGGTGGTAGTATATACTGGGCGGGGGGGATGGTATATACTGGGTGGGAGGGCTCGGTGGTAGTATATACTATACTGGGTGGGAGGGCTCGGTGGTAGTATATACTGGGCGGGGGGATAGTATATACTGGGTGGGAGGGCTCGGTGGTAGTATATACTGGGCGGGGGGATGGTATATACTGGGTGGAAGGGCTCGGTGGTAGTATATACTGGGCGGGGGGGCTCGGTGGTAGTGTATACTGGGCAGGGGGGATGGTATATACTGGGTGGAAGGGCTCGGTGGTAGTATATACTGGGTGGGAGGGCTCGGTGGTAGTATATACTGGGTGGGAGGGCTCGGTGGTATATACTGGATTGGAGGGTGGTGTCTACTGGGCGGGGAAGAGGTGGGGGACAGTATATACTGGGCTGGGGGATGGTATATACTGGGCGGGGGGGAATAGTATATAGTGGGTGGGAGGGCTCGGTGGTAGTATATACTGGGCGGGGGGAATAGTATATACTGGGCGGGGGGAATAGTATATAGTGGGAGGGCGGGCTTGGTGGTAGTATATACTGGGCGGGGGGGAATAGTATATAGTGGGTGGGAGGGCTCGGTGGTAGTATATACTGGGCGGGGGGATAGTATATACTGGGTGGGAGGGCTCGGTGGTAGTATATACTGGGCGGGGGGATAGTATATACTGGGTGGGAGGGCTCGGTGGTAGTGTATACTGGGCGGGGGGGATGGTATATTCTGGGCGGGGGGATAGTATATACTGGGTGGGAGGGCTCGGTGGTAGTATATACTGGGCGGGGGGATGGTATATACTGGGTGGGAGGGCTCGGTGGTAGTATATACTGGGCGGGGGATGGTATATACTGGGTGGGAGGGCTCGGTGGTAGTATATACTGGGCGGGGGATGGTATATACTGGGTGGTAGGGATCGATGGTATATACTGAGCGGGGGGGATGGTATATACTGGGTGTAAGGGCTCGATGATATATACTGGGTGGGAGGGCTCGGTGGTAGTATATACTGGGCGGGGGGGGATGGTATATACTGGGTGGGAGGGCTCGGTGGTAGTATATACTGGGCGGGGGGATGGTATATACTGGGTGGGAGGGCTCGGTGGTAGTATATACTGGGTGGGAGGGCTCGGTGGTAGTATATACTGGGTGGGAGGGCTCGGTGGTAGTATATACTGGGCGGGGGGATGGTATATACTGGGTGGGAGGGCTCGGTGGTAGTATATACTGGGCGGGGGATGGTATATACTGGGTGGGAGGGCTCGGTGGTAGTATATACTGGGCGGGGGATGGTATATACTGGGTGGTAGTGATCGATGGTATATACTGAGCGGGGGGGATGGTATATACTGGGTGTAAGGGCTCGATGATATATACTGGGTGGGAGGGCTCGGTGGTAGTATATACTGGGCGGGGGGGGATGGTATATACTGGGTGGGAGGGCTCGGTGGTAGTATATACTGGGCGGGGGGATGGTATATACTGGGTGGGAGGGCTCGGTGGTAGTATATACTGGGTGGGAGGGCTCGGTGGTAGTATATACTGGGCGGGGGGATGGTATATACTGGGTGGGAGGGCTCGGTGGTAGTATATACTGGGCGGGGGGGATGGTATATACTGGGTGGGAGGGCTCGGTGGTAGTATATACTGGGCGGGGGGGATGGTATATACTGGGTGGGAGGGCTCGGTGGTAGTGTATATACTGGGTGGGAGGGCTCGGTGGTAGTATATACTGGGCGGGGGGATGGTATATACTGGGTGGGAGGGCTCGGTGGTAGTATATACTGGGCGGGGGATGGTATATACTGGGTAGGAGGGCTCGGTGGTAGTATATACTGGGCGGGGGATGGTATATACTGGGTGGCAGGGCTCGATGGTATATACTGAGCGGGGGGGATGGTATATACTGGGTGTAAGGGCTCGATGATATATACTGGGTGGGAGGGCTCGGTGGTAGTATATACTGGGCGGGGGGGATGGTATATACTGGGTGGGAGGGCTCGGTGGTAGTATATACTGGGCGGGGGGGATGGTATATACTGGGTGGGAGGGCTCGGTGGTAGTATATACTGGGCGGGGGGGATGGTATATACTGGGTGGGAGGGCTCGGTGGTAGTATATACTGGGTGGGAGGGCTCGGTGGTAGTATATACTGGGTGGGAGGGCTCGGTGGTAGTATATACTGGGCGGGGGGATGGTATATACTGGGTGGAAGGGCTCGGTGGTAGTATATACTGGGCGGGGGGGCTCGGTGGTAGTGTATACTGGGCAGGGGGGATGGTATATACTGGGTGGAAGGGCTCGGTGGTAGTATATACTGGGTGGGAGGGCTCGGTGGTAGTATATACTGGGTGGGAGGGCTCGGTGGTAGTATATACTGGGCGGGGGGGATGGTATATACTGGGTGGGAGGGCTCGGTGGTAGTATATACCGGGCGGGGGGGATGGTATATACTGGGTGGGAGGGCTCGGTGGTAGTATATACTGGGCGGGGGGGGATGGTATATACTGGGTGGGAGGGCTCGGTGGTAGTATATACTGGGCGGGGGGGATGGTATATACTGGGTGGGAGGGCGGGGGGGGGGGGGTTTATGTATACTTTGTACACTTTGGTTGGATTAGTTTCCGCATCTTGTATTTTTGTAATGATCCAGAGGCTCCGCCCTTTCTAGGCTCCTCCCACCGTTCAGGGCGCCATTACTTTTTCTCTCTCTCTCTGCAGCGGAGTATGAAGCAGAGGGTCCTGAGTCATGTGACGTCTTCCTGGAGCGAGCCCCCCGGGGGAGCCAGGCCGAGGCTCGGATGCATTACGCCAGTGAACGCCCCAAGAGCGCAGGTGAGGTCGGTGGCGGTCCCCGCTGCTCCTGCCGCCGCTTCTCCTCGCCTCTATGTAACTGCCCCACTCTTCTTCTTTTTGCCCCCAGGTGACCTGGTTGTGGGATCCCATCACACTCGCTCCTCTTCTTCTCGTCTTCTGGTGCCCCGCTCCATGTCTGCCCCGTACCCCTCCCCCACATCTCCTCCCCCTCCCCCACCGCCTCCTGCTCGCCGCGCTGAGGGTTATATTCTATCTCTGCTTCGTCGTCAGCTCCGAGCCCCGTACCTGCGTTCTGTCTCCACCGAGAGACCCCCTGCCCCCGCCCCTGTGTGTAGAATGGCCAGCACCTCGTACACCCCCACTCACCGCGGCCCCCGCAGGAAGCACCCCCCACTCTTAAAGGGCCACAGTGTTGAAGGGTCCCCTCCAAAACCTCCTAGGAAATGCCTATCTGCAGAGGAACCACCGCGCAAAAGAGGGGGGCGAAGGACCCCAAGGTCCCTTTCTGAAACTAGCCTGAGGGACCCTACTCCTCGGCCAGAGGACAGCGTAGACCCCAGGGTCCCCCCAGAAGTGTGGCAGGGCTCCCGGGGGCACTTAGACGGTTGGGTGCACCCCCGCACTTACAAAGAGAGCTGGGCAAATTCTAGGGCGCACACCGAGGGCTGGGCAGACCCCCAAACCTTTGTGCAGGAATGGGGGGACCCTCGAGCCCATATCCAAGAAGGGGGCCGCTGTTACACCTTGGGAAGAGATGGGAGGACCCCAACAGCCAGGATCGGCCCCCCCTGCAGGAAGTGGAGGTCCACAGCTGAGATTAGTGTAGGAGTCCCAGAGGGTGAAGCCAGAGTGGACTCAGAAGGAGAAGAGGAGGAAGAGGAGGAGGAAGAAGGGGGCTTGGTATGGCCAATGCAGCTTCCCCCTCGGGATGCTGAGGGACGCCCCCAAATGTTTAAGGTAAAAGCTTCTCAGGCACTTAAGAAAAAGATCATGAGGTTCCACACGGGGTCACTGAAGGTCATGACAACCGTGTGACACCCGAATACACCCCAGGGGATCCTCCCAACACCCTCCTACACTTATGTCGCTGAAGAAGAGTACAGTGATATGTGGCTGATAACAGGGAGCAATAGACTGTATTCTCCTGTCCTACAGTCATCCTCTCCCCTGAAATGGCTGATAACAGGGGGCAATAGACTGTATTCTCCTGTCCTACAGTCATCCTCTCCCCTGAAATGGCTGATAACAGGGGGCAATAGACTGTATTCTCCTGTCCTACAGTCATCCTCTCCCCGGAAATGGCTGATAACAGGGGGCAATAGACTGTATTCTCCTGTCCTACAGTCATCCTCTCCCCTGAAATGGCTGATAACAGGGGCAATAGACTGTATTCTCCTGTCCTACAGTCATCCTCTCCCCTGAAATGGCTGATAACAGGGGGCAATAGACTGTATTCTCCTGTCCTACAGTCATCCTCTCCCCTGAAATGGCTGATAACAGGGGGCAATAGATTGTATTCTCCTGTCCTACAGTCATCCTCTCCCCTGACATGGCTGATAACAGGGAGCAATAGACTGTATTCTCCTGTCCTACAGTCATCCTCTCCCCTGAAATGGCTGATAACAGGGAGCAATAGATTGTATTCTCCTGTCCTACAGTCATCCTCTCCCCTGAAATGGCTGATAACAGAGGGCAATAGACGGTATTCTCCTGTCCTACAGTCATCCTCTCCCCTGAAATGGCTGATAACAGAGGGCAATAGACGGTATTCTCCTGTCCTACAGTCATCCTCTCCCTGAAATGGCTGATAACAGGGGGCAATAGACTGTATTCTCCTGTCCTACAGTCATCCTCTCCCCTGAAATGGCTGATAACAGGCGGCAATAGATTGTATTCTCCTGTCCTACAGTCATCCTCTCCTCGGGGTGAAATGGCTGATAACAGGCGGCAATAGACTGTCTTCTCCTGTCCTACAGTCATCCTCTCCCCTGAAATGGCTGATAACAGGTAGCAATAGATTGTATTCTCCTGTCCTACAGTCATCCTCTCCCCTGAAATGGCTGATAACAGGGAGCAATAGACTGTCTTCTCCTGTCCTACAGTCATCCTCTCCCCTGAAATGGCTGATAACAGGTAGCAATAGACTGTATTCTCCTGTCCTACAGTCATCCTCTCCCCTGAAATGGCTGATAACAGGGGCAATAGACTGTATTCTCCTGTCCTACAGTCATCCTCTCCCCTGAAATGGCTGATAACAGGGGCAATAGACTGTATTCTCCTGTCCTACAGTCATCCTCTCCTCTGAAATGGCTGATAACAGGGGGCAATATATTGTATTCTCCTGTCCTACAGTCATCCTCTCCCCGGGGTGAAATGGCTGATAACAGGCGGCAATAGATTGTATTCTCCTGTCCTACAGTCATCCTCTCCCCTGAAATGGCTGATAACAGGCGGCAATAGACTGTATTCTCCTGTCCTACAGTCATCCTCTCCCCGGGGTGAAATGGCTGATAACAGGCGGCAATAGACTGTATTCTCCTGTCCTACAGTCATCCTCTCCCCTGAAATGGCTGATAACAGGCGGCAATAGACTGTATTCTTCTGTCCTACAGTCATCCTCTCCCCGGGGTGAAATGGCTGATAACAGGCGGCAATAGACTGTATTCTCCTGTCCTACAGTCATCCTCTCCCCTGAAATGGCTGATAACAGGCGGCAATAGACTGTATTCTCCTGTCCTACAGTCATTCTCTCCCCTGAAATGGCTGATAACAGGCGGCAATAGATTGTATTCTCCTGTCCTACAGTCATCCTCTCCCCGGGGTGAAATGGCTGATAACAGGCGGCAATAGATTGTATTCTCCTGTCCTACAGTCATCCTCTCCCCTGAAATGGCTGATAACAGGCGGCAATAGACTGTATTCTCCTGTCCTACAGTCATCCTCTCCCCTGAAATAGCTGATAACAGGGGGCAATATACTGTATTCTCCTGTTCTACAGTCATCCTTTCCCCTGAAATGGCTGATAACAGGGGCAATAGACTGTATTCTCCTGTCCTACAGTCATCCTCTCCTCTGAAATGGCTGATAACAGGCGGCAATAGATTGTATTCTCCTGTCCTACAGTCATCCTCTCCGCTGACATGGCTGATAACAGGGGGCAATAGACTGTATTCTCCTGTCCTACAGTCGTCCTCTCCCCTGAAATGGCTGATAACAGGCGGCAATAGATTGTATTCTCCTGTCCTACAGTCATCCTCTCCCCTGAAATGGCTGATAACAGGCGGCAATAGATTGTATTCTCCTGTCCTACAGTCATCCTCTCCCCTGAAATGGCTGATAACAGGGAGCAATAGACTGTATTCTCCTGTCCTACAGTCATCCTCTCCCCGGGGTGAAATGGCTGATAACAGGGGGCAATAGACTGTATTCTCCTGTCCTACAGTCATCCTCTCCCCTGAAATGGCTGATAACAGGGGCAATAGATTGTATTCTCCTGTCCTACAGTCATCCTCTCCCCTGAAATGGCTGATAACAGGCGGCAATAGACTGTATTCTCCTGTCCTACAGTCATCCTCTCCCCGGGGTGAAATGGCTGATAACAGGCAGCAATAGACTGTATTCTCCTGTCCTACAGTCATCCTCTCCCCTGAAATGGCTGATAACAGGCGGCAATAGACTGTATTCTCCTGTCCTACAGTCATTCTCTCCCCTGAAATGGCTGATAACAGGCGGCAATAGATTGTATTCTCCTGTCCTACAGTCATCCTCTCCCCGGGGTGAAATGGCTGATAACAGGCGGCAATAGATTGTATTCTCCTGTCCTACAGTCATCCTCTCCCCTGAAATGGCTGATTACAGGTAGCAATAGACTGTATTCTCCTGTCCTACAGTCATTCTCTCCCCTGAAATGGCTGATAACAGGCGGCAATAGATTGTATTCTCCTGTCCTACAGTCATCCTCTCCCCTGAAATGGCTGATTACAGGTAGCAATAGACTGTATTCTCCTGTCCTACAGTCATTCTCTCCCCTGAAATGGCTGATAACAGGCGGCAATAGATTGTATTCTCCTGTCCTACAGTCATCCTCTCCCCTGAAATGGCTGATTACAGGGAGCAATTGACTGTATTCTCCTGTCCTACAGTCATCCTCTCCCCTGAAATGGCTGATAACAGGGAGCAATAGACTGTATTCTCCTGTCCTACAGTCATCCTCTCGGCTGACATGGCTGATAACAGGGGGCAATAGACTGTATTCTCCTGTCCTACAGTCATCCTCTCCCCTGAAATGGCTGATAACAGGGGGCAATAGACTGTATTCTCCTGTCCTACAGTCATCCTCTCCCCTGAAATGGCTGATAACAAGGAGCAATAGACTGTATTCTCCTGTCCTACAGTCATCCTCTCCCCTGAAATGTCTGATAACAGGGGGCAATAGACTGTATTCTCCTCTCCTACAGTCATCCTCTCCCCTGAAATGGCTGATAACAGGGAGCAATAGACTGTATTCTCCTGTCCTACAGTCATCCTCCCCCCTGAAATGGCTGATAACAGGGGCAATAGACTGTATTCTCCTGTCCTACAGTCATCCTCTCCCCTGAAATGGCTGATAACAGGGGGCAATAGACTGTATTCTCCTGTCCTACAGTCATCCTCCCCCCTGAAATGGCTGATAACAGGGGGCAATAGACTGTATCCTCCTGTCCTACAGTCATCCTCTCGGCTGACATGGCTGATAACAGGGGGCAGTATCTTGTGTCCTCTTGGTTTCGGGGTGTCTGCTCTCTGTGCTTTGACCCCCAGAATGCATCATGGCAGTTTACTGCAGTTGCTGAACTACAACTCCCATGATGCATGAATATCTGCATGACTGTTAACCCTTTGTCTGCCCTGTGGGATCTCTTCTGATGGTTCTTGTAGCAGAGTGAACTACAACCCCCATCAGTGTGATGTTGCCAGGTTCACCCTTTGCTCCTCCCCCCGAGGGGTCACCTTGTGGACTGGACCCCAGTGTACAGTAATATGTGTATGATGACGTGTACAGAGGCGGTGGCGCTGATCGGATTGTATATATGGAGGCGCCGCTGATTGCTGTAAATATCCGCCATTGTTTTCTATCAGATCCTGTAAATAAAGTGTTTCTTGTCACTTTGTGTCATTGTGTCGTCAGTCGCAGCAGGGGGCAGCACCGAGCAGCCTGACAACCAGTCGTGCCCAGAGAAGTAGTCAACCCTGACTCCCTCGAATGTCATATGAATAACCTGGTATCCCATTTCTGCCTGTGCCAGTAGGTACTGTAGGCCTTGCATTATATTCATATACCAGAGGGCTTATAGCCAGGGATTGGTGGGGTCCGCGGAGGCTCTGTGGCGGTCGTTCTGGCGTGCACACAGCGTCGCAGACTCCATCTCTGTAGAACCGGCGTCCACATCTGCCCCTCACACACAAAGCGCCGTCTGTCTCATCCCGAGTCGCCATGGAAACTGAACAAAACCCCCCAGTCCAAATATAACACAGAACGTGATTCATGGTGCGTGTGAGAGGTGGGGGGTTGTAATCCGCAGGCTGCTGTGTCCTCAGGGGTTATAATGTACAACTTCATATTACATGTGCCCCCCCCCCCCCCTCCCCCGTGGATTATATTGTTCCCCCCCCCCCACACACATTATAGAAGGTGGGCGGTGACTGATCAGTGTCACACAGTGTAAGCCAACATCCGCTTCTTCATGCCATGTAACATAATTCCTATAGAGAGGGAGAAGCCACAAGAGCTCACAATCTAGGGTGGAAGAGGCAGGAGGTGATGGCAGCAAGGTTAGCGGAAGATGTAGCTTTCCTGAAGGTTTGAATGCTGGAGGATAGTCAGATCCAGGGTATGGAGGAGCAAGAAGGAAGTCCTGGAGATTGGGTCAGGGATGTATGGAGAGGACAGGCTGTGGACTGGAGATTATATGTGAGGAGGTATCAGGAGATCAGGTCAGAGATGTATGGAGAGGACAGGGTGTGGACTGGAGATTATATGTGAGGAGGTATCAGGAGATCAGGTCAGAGATGTATGGAGAGGACAGGGTGTGGACTGGAGATTATATGTGAGGAGGTATCAGGAGATCAGGTCAGAGATGTATGGAGAGGACAGGAGATTATATGTGAGGAGGTATCAGGAGATTAGGTCAGAGATGTATGGAGAGGACAGGTTGTGGACTGGAGATTATATGTGAGGAGATATCAGGAGATCAGGTCAGAGATGTATGGAGAGGACAGGGTGTGGACTGGAGATCATATGTGAGGAGGTATCAGGAGATCAGGTCAGAGATGTATGGAGAGGACAGGGTGTGGACTGGAGATCATATGTGAGGAGGTATCAGGAGATCAGGTCAGAGATGTATGGAGAGGACAGGAGATTATATGTGAGGAGGTATCAGGAGATTAGGTCAGAGATGTATGGAGAGGACAGGTTGTGGACTGGAGATTATATGTGAGGAGATATCAGGAGATCAGGTCAGAGATGTATGGAGAGGACAGGAGATTATATGTGAGGAGGTATCAGGAGATTAGGTCAGAGATGTATGGAGAGGACAGGGTGTGTACTGGAGATTATATGTGGGAAGGTATCAGGACATTAGGTCAGAGAAGTATGGAGAGGACAGGGTGTGGACTGGAGATTGTGTGAGGCGGTATCAGGAGATCAGGTCAGAGATGTATGAGGAGGACAGGAGATTATATGTGGGAAGGTATCAGGAGATTAGGTCAGAGATGTATGGGGAGGACAGGGTGTGGACTGGAGATTGTGTGAGGCGGTATCAGGACATTAGGTCAGAGATGTATGGAGAGGACAGAGTGTGGACTGGAGATTATATGAGGCGGTATCAGGAGATCAGGTCAGAGATGTATGGAGAGGACAGGCTATGGACTGGAGATTATATGTGAGGAGGTATCAGGAGATTAGGTCAGAGATGTATGGAGAGGACAGGGTGTGGACTGGAGATTATATGTAAGGAGGTATCAGGAGATCAGGTCAGAGATGTATGGAGAGGACAGGCTATGGACTGGAGATTATATGTGAGGAGGTATCAGGAGATTAGGTCAGAGATGTATGGAGAGGACAGGGTGTGGACTGGAGATTATATGTAAGGAGGTATCAGGAGATCAGGTCAGAGATGTATGGGGAGGACAGAGTGTGGACTGGAGATTATATGTGAGGAGGTGTCAGGAGATCAGGTCAGAGATGTATAGAGAGGACAGGCTATGGACTGGAGATTATATGTGAGGAGGTGTCAGGAGATCAGGTCACAGATGTATGGAGAGGACAGGTTGTGGACTGGAGATTATGCAGCGGCCAGGTACGGGTGGATGATACTCTGTATTTGTCATGACGCCAATTGCATTGTGCGCAGGGGACTACCCCAGGGCCCTTCCAAGGTGTTATAACGCACTTCCCAGATTAGGAATGCCAGAGTGGTGTAATGGCCTATAATGTCTCTGTAGGATGGTGATAATTGTGTCACCGGTGTCTCCTACCTGGGTACGGCCGGACTCCTGGCTCCCTTGCAATAAATTTGAGTATAGTGATTGTAGGAGTAATTGAGGAACTTTGCAGAATAAATTATGTCCAGACCTTTAGATGAAGTTCAAACGTTTCTTTACTTGAAATAACTTCAGCATCCAAACAGTGTACAGCTTTGGTCTCTTGGTCCCAGCAGGTTTTGGCAATGATTGGCAGGAATGAATACTTCTGCTTTAAATGTGGAGCTTGCAGGATAAACGTCTGCTTGGTAGATCTGTAACTGCGGCAGGATTAGCTTCTGCACTTATCTGGTACCTTCTGCTGTGTGGGGACAGACTAGCTGAGGAGGAATAGGCTTCTCCTAGGACTCTGGGTTTATCTCACAGATGGATTCTCAGGGGATGCTTTCTTCCTGGAACTCTAGAGTTGGTCTGTAGTTTCTGCTCTCTTCATCCAGCAGAGCTGAAGGTGCTCAGACTTGGTATATGGCCAAATCTCAGCCAAGACTAGGTCCTTGCTGTCTTCCCTATGCAGGGGA
Source organism: Bufo bufo (assembly GCF_905171765.1). Classification (NCBI taxonomy): domain Eukaryota; kingdom Metazoa; phylum Chordata; class Amphibia; order Anura; family Bufonidae; genus Bufo; species Bufo bufo. The sequence goes on from NC_053396.1 coordinate 230,266,712, forward strand.
ACGCCACACACACCCCCGACCCCTAGCAGGGGTTAGGCTACACTCCCTCTAACTTCCTTTTCCACCCATGCTGCAGGATGTGGGACCAGCCCACCTCTCCACAGAGGGGGAGCTAAACTGGAATAATCCATTCCAGCTCCGATATACTTAACTGTGACTTGTACCTGCCAATGATTTGCTGCCACCTACTGGTAACCAGGCTAATTGCATTTAACATAGATTTATATGCACATTTGTGAAAGACATGAGCAAAATCATATCTGATGACAGTATAAAGGCGCTTAGAAGATAGTAGAGGCGTGTAGTAACACAACTCTGGGGTGTTAAATTCCCCCTTACTTTGAGTCAAGCCGTCCTCGACTTGTGCTTAGGGTAAGAAGAAACAAGCTCTGGGTTACCCAATGAAATACAAAGTGCTGCATGAGATAAATATAAAGACATACAAAGACAAACATATAACAGCTACCCTAAGGTTCCTGCCTGCATGAGTAGGGTGTCTTATTAACAGTTGCCCTCTCAGTGTAACCAGTGAACCAACGGTCTGCACTAAGTTATCATTACTGACTAACTTTGAAGTGTTCTGAGCTCTGAACACCTAAGAAAGCATGGGGGTGTCTTTACTCTGTAGTCCCGCTATTATGTAATAGAATGCCCGCAAATGGAAGGGTGGCTTTATACTGTATTCCCTTCTCTGCACCAAAGTCGGAAATTAAGGCTTATAGCACGATCACTATGGTGACTATGGGTAGCTAAATGGCTCTAAGGTGGAGGCGCCGTACCTTAGGCAATGGCACAGAAGAGGGAGGTATGCACTTCTCCAAACTCTTCTGGCAATATCACAGGAGGAGGGTATAATAATTCCATGGAACTCCTGGAAGACCAAACAGGATGGGGGTTTAGTAGTCCCACTGCCAATCCTGGCACATACAGTCAGGTCCATAAATATTGGGACATGGACACAATTGTAACATTTTTGGCTCTATACACCACCACAATGGATGTGAGATGAAACATACAAGATGTGCTTTACCTGCAGACCGTCAGCTGTAATTTGAGGTATTTACATCCAAATCAGGTGAAGGGTGCAGGAATTACAGCAGTTTCCATATGTGCCTCTCACTTGTTAAGGGACCAAAAGTAATGGGACAATTGTCTTCTCAGCTGTTCCATGGCCAGGTGTGTGTTATTCCCTCATTATCCCAATTACAATGAGCAGATAAAAGGTCCAGAGGTCATTTCCAGTCTGCTATTTGCATTTTGAATCTGTTGCTCTCAACTCTGAAGATGAGATCCAAAGAGCTGTCACCATCAGTGAAGCCATCATTAGGCTGAAAAAACACAACAAACCCATCGGAGAGATAGCAAAAACATTAGGCGCGGCCAAAACAACTGTGGTGGATGAGCGAAGAATTCTTTCCCTGGTGAAGAAAACCCCCTTCACAACAGTTGGTCGGATCAAGAACACTCTCCAGGAGGTAGGTGTATGTGTGTCAAAGTCAACCATCAGGAGAAGACTTCACCAGAGTGAATACAGAGGGTTCACCACAAGATGGAAACCATTGGTGAGCCTCAAAAACAGGAAGGCCAGATTAGAGTTTGCCAAACGACATCTAAAAAAGTCTTCACAGTTCTGGAACAACATCCTATGGACAGATGAGACCAAGATCAACTTGTACCAGAGTGATGGGAAGAGAAGAGTATGGAGAAGGAAAGGAACTGCTCATGATCCTAAGCATACCACCTCATCAGTGAAGCATGGTGGTGGTAGTGTCATGGCGTGGGCATGTATGGCTGCCAATGGAACTGCTTCTCTTGTATTTATTGATGATGTGACTGCTGACAGAAGCAGCAGGATGAATTCTGAAGTGTTTCGGGCAATATTATCTGCTCATATTCAGCCCAATGCTTCAGAACTCACTGGACGGCGCTTCACAGTGCAGATGGACAATGACCCAAAGCATACTGCAAAAGCAACCAGAGAGTTTATTAAGGGAAAGAAGTGGAATGTTCTGCAATGGCCGAGTCAATCCCCGGACCTGAATCCGATTGAGCATTTCACTTGGTGAAGACAAAACTGAAGGGAAAATGCCCCAAGAACAAGCAGGAGCTGAAGACAGTTGCAGTAGAGGCCTGGCAGAGCATCACCAGGGATGAGACCCAGCGTCTGGTGATGTCTATGCGTTCCAGACTTCAGGCTGTAATTGACTGCAAAGGGTTTGCAACCAAGTATTAAAAAGTGAAAGTTTGATTTATGATTATTATTCTGTCCCATTACTTTTGGCCCCTTAACAAGTGGGAGGCACATATGTAACTGCTGTAATTCCTGCACCGTTCACCTGATGTGGATGTAAATCCCTTCAAATTACAGCTGACAGTCTGCAGGTAAAGCACATCTTGTCTGTTTCATTTCAAATCCATTGTGGTGGTGTATAGAGCCAAAAATGTTAGAATTGTGTCCATGTCCCAATATTTATGGACCTGACTGTATAACAAACAGGAAGGAGGTGTATATGACTCCCCTAGCCGTTCCCGAAGCAGCAGGATTACTCTTGTAGTTGCTGGACCTGCCTGGGACTTGCCACTTGTCCTACCTGGGTACCTAGGATACATGACACCAGGAGTAGGCCGTTAGTATTAAGCGTCCGCAGAGGCAGTTCGTATAAAGAGAAAAGAGCTGTAAAGCAAAGTGACACAAAAGAAAGGAGCTACTGATCTGGCTAAGTGAAAAGGTAAGTGCAATTTCACAAAAAATGCATAGATTCACATTGTGGCACCTGGAGAAGAATACACACAATGGCCATAAGTGCTTGAACGTTGCACAACCTGTAAACATTGAAGTAAAATTAGTGCAAAAACATTATGCAAATATCAGTGCAATCAATATCACCATTATACGCTCAAACATGACTTTAGTCCCTTTTTTTGGAAGTGCTTTAAAGTTGGAATCCTCTGGAAACAAACAAAAGTCACTTGTAACCCACGGGAAACAATAGAGTTAATTGTAATCTATATGTGATGATTTGTAATCCAATAGAAGGTATATTTGTAATCCAAGGAACGGTATAAAACAGTAATAAAATAGCAGCATGATGAGAACCATAGTCCTATGAGGCTCTCAAATAACCTGAGAAGGGGGCAAAAAGGAAAAACAATGCGCAAACTGGGATGTAGACAGTTGCTTAAGTGGGGGGGAGTCCTAACAAACCATGTCCATCCTGGTGAAGAACAAACAAGGGCAACATACACAGAACAAATGGCCAACAGATCTTCACCCTTCGAGTGCAGTCCATGTTGTGGCTCCCATAAGTTTTTTTATTGCAGTGAAGGAGGCATTTAGAGACGGTCTTGCAGGTCCTCCTCACTCCTGGAGCTACTAAAGCTCATAAGAGGGTGCTCCTGCCTCTGGTAGCTAAGCTTTGTGGCTGTAGTGGTGCGCCACTGCCTTCTCCTTGGCTAAGTAGTCAGCCTGGAGAAAGCTGCGGTGACCTGCTGCAAGCCGGAATCCCTTGTCGGTCCAGAGGCATGCAAAACCTCTGGCTGAAGAGGTTCTGGTAGGCAATCCAGGGGTGCCTGTGGAAGTTTCCAGGGTAGGACATAAGGTTGTACCCTGGGATTGAAAGTCAACACAGAATTGTTAATCTGACCCACCCGTAGTGTTTGGGGTGCAGCCAGGTCAGGGATAAGGGGCTCTGGCTCAGGTTGGGCTCGTTCTCTGAACCTCAGCTGGCCATCCGGGGCTTTCTGCAGGCATCTGATCCTACCAGCAGAACCTGGTTCTTTCTGCCAGGCCTCTGGGGTGAAAGCAGAGGATAGTGGCTTGGCCAGGAGGGTAATTCTGGCAGCAAATGGACCCTGTACGGAGCGCATTGGGGTGTATTCCACCTGGTCCCCAACATATAAGTCGTGGCGGGCCTGCGGCAGATAGTTCAGTTTCACGGAGCGGTGACCCACAAACAATTCCTCCCTGCTGTAGTTGTCCTGTAGGAACCCCACTCCTCTTTCAACAGAAAACCACAGCACAGTTCTCGTGCGCCGAATCAATTTGGGTTCCCCTGGCCGGGGGTCATCCAGGACCTGCTTTACCCACTCTTCCCCTGGAATTTTATACTGCCATTGACTCTGGGCATGGCGAGTGATCTCGAGAGGGACCTCAGGATTAATGTGATTGGGCCTGGTTCAGTCCTCCTGGGCGGCGGAGTGGAAACTACTGCCGCCTCCGCCGCGCCAGTCGGCGTTCGGAGCCCTCTCTGGGCCTAGTAGAGTGATCGGGTACCACCAGGCGCGGTGCAGGGGGAGCTACGAGCTGGACCGGGGCCTCAGGGAGCAAGATCGATACGACCTGTAGTTGTGGCCGGTTCCAGGGCCTCCTGCTGGTGTTCGCGGTGGTCTCTAGAGCCTCAGTCAATTCTGTGGGAATCACAGCTTGCTGCTGGGCCGAGACGTCGGTTGCGGGGGTGGATGATGTCATTGCGACGTGGGCGCCTCCGGGACCTGGATCGCTTGTCTGATGGGGGCTTCCGCGGGAGCGGGCTTGAGGATGGCGGCCATCTTTGTCTCAGGAGTGGCGGCTGTCTTGCTGTCCGAGGAGGAATCCACAGCCTCCGGAATCCTGGCAAGCGCTGAGGGGCCGTTCCTTTTCACCAGTTGGGAGACCCGTACCTCCGGTGGGTAATTTTCATACACCGGTTCGCCTGCGATAGTCATTTGGTCCCACTTTGGCTTGGGGAGCGCCATCTTCCTTCCTCAGTCAGGCTGGATGCAGAAAGTGAAGGAGGAGCCTGAGGGGGGGGGGGGGTCTTCACTCCCTTGGCTCACATTACAAAGTTCTTGGTGGGCAGGATTTAAGTTTCCTGCTTCTAGGGGGGCGTAGTCAGCATTTTCGTGCTCCTGAGAGGGTTTTCCCGTGTTTTCCCGCTTCTGAGGGGCATGAAGAAGCTGCGCCATTACATAAATATGGCGAATTAACCCATGGAGTGCTGGTGCGCACTGTTTAGTGCTGTCTGGGACCGCAATAAAAACTATAAAGTCAATTTTCAGGGTTTTGACACAGTTCTTAGGCCTTGTAGTAGTGTTAGACACACAATTCGATCCTGTTCGTGACGCCACTTATGCAGAGGCCAGGTACGGGTGTATTATATTCTGTATTTGTCGTGACGCAAATTGCAGCGTGCACAGGGTACTATCCCAGGGCCCTTCCAAGGTGTTATAACGCACGTCCCAGATTAGGAATGCCAGAGTGGTGTAATGGCCTATAATGTCTCTATAGTTTTGTGGTAATCGTGTCACGGTGTCTCCTAACTGGGTACGGCCAGACTCCTGGCTCCCTTGCAATAAATTTGAGGGTAGTCATAGGAGTAATAGAGGAACTTTGCAGAATAAATGATGTCCAGACCTTTAGATGAAGTTCAAACGTTTCTTTACTTGAAATAACTTGCATCCAAACAGTGTACAGCTTTGGTCTCTTGGTCCCAGCAGGTTTTGGCAATGATTGGCAGGAATGAATACTTCTGCTTTAAATGTGGAGCTTGCAGGATAAACGTCTGCTTGGTAGATCTGTAACTGCGGCAGGATTAGCTTCTGCACTTGTCTTAGCTTCTGCTGTGTGGGGACAGACTAGCTGAGGAGGAATAGGCTTCTAGGCACTGGACTTATCTCACAGACGGATTCTCAGGGGATGCTTTCTTCCTGGAACTCTGGAGTTGGTCTGTGGTTTCTGCTCTCTTCATCTCAGACTGGGAATATAGCCAAGTCTCAACTGAGACTAGGTCCTTGCTGTCTTCCCTATGCAGGGGAACTCCACACACAGACCCCCGACCCCTAGCAGGGGTTAGGCTACACTCCTTCTAACTTCCTTCTCCACCCATGCTGCAGGATGCAGTGTGGGGGCAAATTACTTAAGGGGGTGCAGTGTGGGGGCAAATTACTTTAGGGGGTGCAGTGTGGGGGCAAATTACTTTAGGGGGTGCAGTGTGGGGGCAAATTACTTTAGGGGGTGCAGTGTGGGGGCAAATTACTTTATGGGCGCCAGTGTGGGGGCAAATTTTTTCATGGGGGCAGTGTGGTAGAAATTATTATTTGGGGCAGTGTGGGTTAAATTATTTTTAGGGGACATTCATTTTTGGGGACACTATACAGGGATTGTTACCTGGAGCACAATATAAGGTGTTCTTATTACTGGGGGTCTCTAGGGGACGTTATAGCTGCTGTAGACTCTATAGGGACCTTTGGGATAATTTATCAAACTGGTGTAAAGTAGAACTGGTTTAGGTGCCCATAGCAACCAATCAGATTCCACCTTTCATATTTGACAGCTTCTTTTGAAAATGAAAGGTGGAATCTGATTGGTTGCTATGGGCACCTAAACCAGTTCTACTTTACACCAGTTTGATAAATGACCCCAATTATGAGAAATCTAACGTGTCTGTAACAAACTCTGCAGAGACGAGATGCGGCTGAAAGAATTAGTCTTGGCGGTCTGGGTCAGATGGAGGAGAAGAGGGAAGAGAAGGTCTACATGACAGGAGATGTCCCTGGATGTAACAGACATGTGGCGCTGTATTCCCCTATATGTAGAGCGGGCTAAGATTTTAATTTGTAGATGTCACCTGCAGTCCTATGTAACAGCCCAGATAACAGTGATAACTTTCTGTGTACAGATAATGTAGTAGATGTTCCCTGAATCCTTGCAGTCCTATGTAACAGCCCAGATAACACAATAGTTCACTGTGTTATGTGGGGTGTTACATAGGACTGCAGGTAACATCTATGACATCTATTCTCAGAGAGTTACGAGATGGTGGGGGTCCGACTCCTGGCTGTTTGAGGAGACCGCGAGGTCCCAGTGAGCGCCGCAGCCTCTGTCCATGTGATAGCACTGCGCTCGGTATTACAGATCAGCCCCAATCACTAGGCCGTGTGAACGAGGAATGTGATGTCATATGGCCGAGGAAGAGACGAAGCACCGCAGCCTCTTCATACAGGGAGGGGCCCGTGCGGGCTAGACAGCCCCACGCCTCACATGCACTTAATCCGCCCCTGGGTGTGAGGACTTTCCCAATGCACTGTACTGAGGGTGTGAGGACTTTCCCAATGCACTGTACTGAGGGTGTGAGGACTTTCCCAATGCACTGTACTGAGGGTGTGAGGACTTTCCCAATGCACTGTACTGAGGGTGTGAGGACTTTCCCAATGCACTGTATGTAGACAGGGGTTTCTACAGGAGGCGATGTGTGGTGGAGCAGATGCTCAGGTGCCTTTTCTGCAGCAGAACAATGAGGTGACGTCTGTCTTCTCCGCCCTCTCTCTGGAGACAGTCATCATGCAGGAGGCCACCTGTCAGTACCTGGAGAAGAAGCCTGGAGCCGACACCGCCGTCCTGCTAGCCCTGCAGATTCAGGTGGGTGCATCGGGGGCAGAGGAGGTCCCGGCGTGTGTGGGGCAGGTGACCGATGAAGGGTGTGGGGCAGGTGACCGGGAGATGAAGGGTGTGGGGCAGGTGACCGGGAGATGAAGGGTGAGGGGCAGGTGACCGGGAGATGAAGGGTGAGGGGCAGGTGACCGGGAGATGAAGGGTGTGGGGCAGGTGACCGGGAGATGAAGGGTGAGGGGCAGGTGACCGGGAGATGAAGGGTGAGGGGCAGGTGACCGGGAGATGAAGGGTGTGGGGCAGGTGACCGGGAGATGAAGGGTGAGGGGCAGGTGACCGGGAGATGAAGGGTGAGGGGCAGGTGACCGGGAGATGAAGGAGCTCAAACAAATCCATTCCTCCCGACCAGGAGTCTTAGATGACACAATGATTACTCTCTGCACAAATAATGAGGAGGGGGGTAATCTACATCATGGAGGGGGTAATCTACATCATGGAGGGGGTAATTATATCATGGAGGGGGGTAATCTACATCATGGAGGGGGTAATCTACATCATGGAGGGGGTAATCTACATCATGGAGGGGGGTAATCTACATCATGGAGGGGGGTAATCTACATCATGGAGGGGGTAATTATATCATGGAGGGGGGGTAATCTACATCATGGAGGGGGGTAATCTACATCATGGAGGGGGTAATCTACATCATGGAGGGGGGTAATCTACATCATGGAGGGGGGTAATTATATCATGGAGGGGGGGTAATTATATCATGGAGGGGGGGTAATCTACATCATGGAGGGGGGTAATCTACATCATGGAGGGGGTAATCTACATCATGGAGGGGGGTAATCTACATTATGGAGGGGGTAATCTACATCATGGAGGGGGGTAATCTACATCATGGAGGGGGTAATTATATCATGGAGGGGGGGTAATCTACATCATGGAGGGGGGTAATCTTCATCATGGAGGGGGGTAATCTACATCATGGAAGGGGGGGTAATCTACATCATGGAGGGGGGTAATCTACATCATGGAGGGGGGTAATCTATATCATGGAGGGGGTAATTATATCATGGAGGGGGGGGTAATCTACATCATGGAGGGGGGGTAATCTACATCATGGAGGGGGGGTAGGAGGGGGGTAATCTACATCATGGAGGGGGGTAATCTACATCATGGAGGGGGGTAATCTACATCATGGAGGGGGGTAATCTACATCATGGAGGGGGGTAATCTACATCATGGAGGGGGGTAATCTACATCATGGAGGGGGGTAATCTACATCATGGAGGGGGGTAATCTACATCATTGAGGGGGGGTAATCTACATCATGGAGGGGGGGTAATCTACATCATGGAGGGGGGGAATCTACATCATGGAGGGGGGGTAATCTACATCATGGAGGGGGTAATCTACATCATGGAGGGGGGTAATCTACATCATGGAGGGGAGGTAATCTACATCATGGAGGGGGGTAATCTACATCATGGAGGGGGGTAATCTACATCATGGAGGGGGGGTAATCTACATCATGGAGGGGGGTAATCTACATCATGGAGGGGGGTAATCTACATCATGGAGGGGGGTAATCTACATCATGGAGGGGGTAATCTTCATCATGGAGGGGGTAATTATATCATGGAGGGGAGGTAATCTACATCATGGAGGGGGGTAATCTACATCATGGAGGGGGGTAATCTACATCATGGAGGGTGGTAATCTACATCATGGAGGGGGTAATCTTCATCATGGAGGGGGTAATTATATCATGGAGGGGGGGTAATCTACATCATGGAGGGGGGTAATCTACATCATGGAGGGGGGTAATCTACATCATGGAGGGGGGTAATCTACATCATGGAGGGTGGTAATCTACATCATGGAGGGGGTAATCTTCATCATGGAGGGGGTAATTATATCATGGAGGGGGGGGTAATCTACATCATGGAGGGGGGGGTAATCTACATCATGGAGGGGGGTAATCTACATCATGGAGGGGGTAATCTATATCATGGAGGGGGTAATCTACATCATGGAGGGGGGTAATCTACATCATGGAGGGGGGTAATCTACATCATGGAGGGGGGAATCTACATCATGGAGGGGGGTAATCTACATCATGGAGGGGGCTAATCATCATGGAGGGGGGAAATCTACATCATGGAGGGGGGGAATCTACATCATGGAGGGGGGTAATCTACATCATGGAGGGGAGGTAATCTACATCATGGAGGGGGGTAATCTACATCATGGAGGGGGGGTAATCTACATCATGGAGGCGGGGTAATCTACATCATGGAGGGGGGTAATCTACATCATGGAGGGGGGTAATCTACATCATGGAGGGGGGTAATCTACATCATGGAGGGGGTAATCTTCATCATGGAGGGGGTAATTATATCATGGAGGGGAGGTAATCTACATCATGGAGGGGGGTAATCTACATCATGGAGGGGGGTAATCTACATCATGGAGGGTGGTAATCTACATCATGGAGGGGGTAATCTTCATCATGGAGGGGGTAATTATATCATGGAGGGGGGTAATCTACATCATGGAGGGGGGTAATCTACATCATGGAGGGGGTAATCTATATCATGGAGGGGGTAATCTACATCATGGAGGGGGGTAATCTACATCATGGAGGGGGGGGTAATCTACATCATGGAGGGGGGTAATCTACATCATGGAGGGGGGGAATCTACATCATGGAGGGGGTAATTATATCATGGAGGGGGGGTAATCTACATCATGGAGGGGGGTAATCTTCATCATGGAGGGGGGTAATCTACATCATGGAAGGGGGGGTAATCTACATCATGGAGGGGGGTAATCTACATCATGGAGGGGGGTAATCTATATCATGGAGGGGGTAATTATATCATGGAGGGGGGGTTATCTACATCATGGAGGGGGGGTAATCTACATCATGGAGGGGGGGTAATCTACTGTGGCGAAACCAACCTCGCCACTGGGCTTTGGAGAGGACTGGCTGCTGGCCTCCTGCCCCAGGATTATGGGCCCTATCATCAGCCCATGCAAAACTTAAGCTCCATGGCAATTGAACTGTATGTGTGTGGTCTGAGCGCCATTCAATAATATGCGCTCAGACCTAAGCTATCTGGGGATATGTTGCATGTCTTTATTTTATGTAGTAAATGTAACCTTGTGTATTTTATTGTATTTTATGTCTTTTTGCAACCATGTGCTCAATGGAGTCTGCCTCTATCCCTGGATATAATTTGATTATTTCCCATTGTCTCCAGGAAAGAGGGCTCTGTAAAACTGGTTTGAGCCAGATAGCCATGTGCCAGCCAGGGCCCAAAAGATATTTTACTAACTTTTGAACCCCTGGTCTGATTCATGCCATTTTTTAATATGTTGTTCCCCTGAATGGATTGATTGCGAATATGTAATTTTTATGTGAATGTGATGTATGGTTTTAGAGTTATGAAAGTTGGGTAGAAAGTATGTTTAACTGTATGTATAATTGAGTCTCCTCTCAGGATAAGGGGAGGGAATATGCTGGGTGTGTTTCTATTGTCCCATTGTGTGTTTAAAATGGTGATGTCTGTTCTGTTGTCCTCACATGTGTATTGGCGATCTCCCTTTGTCCTCAGAGATAATTGGATTGCTCTTCAGGTTTTCTGGACAGAGAGGAGGAAACCATGATGCATTGTGGGGATATGTTGTCCTATGTCCCAGTCTTCATTCTGGTCCTCTGGGGGCGTGAACGATTGCTTGCTGTAGTTACATTGTATGTCTTGTAATATACTGATTGGTTGTATTTCAAACCCCTGTGGGCAGTACTATGTTTGTTTTTTGTGAATAAAAGAGGCTGTACTTCAAGTACAGTCAGACCACTGCTTGACCCTCAAAACGGAGCCTTGTCTCGTTATTGGGGGGATCCGCTGTATGCTGTTAGAAGACCGATTGCCAGGATTGTATGCTTTTCCTGTTCGTCTGCTAGCAGCTATTCGTGAGGTTCCAGTTTGGAGTGCTACTTTGTATCCAGTTCGGGAGTTGGTGTTCTGCAGTAGCTGTGCCTGTCTCTCAGAAAGGGGCACATCGCCTAAACGGATTTTAACCCCTTGTCTGCTGAAACGCTTTGTTACATTGGTGGCAAGCAGCGGGATCGTTCCTACAGCCAAAAGGACAGCTACAAAGAAACATCATTCCCTGGAATTACAATTTGAGGGCAACGCATGTCCCAGTACAGCGACCCTGACAGCACCAGAATGGAAACAGCAGTGGAGTACGATGAGGGTGTCATGGATGACCGAGATGCAGTCCGCAAAGGCATCTGGTACCAGGTACTGGGTATTGTGGAGTATATGCAGGACAAGAGACTCCCCACGGAAGACCAGCGGTTGCAGAAGCGAGTAGCCCTGCGGATGCCCTTCCTGGGAGAGCAGCCCCGGGAGGAATGGGTGAAGGAATTGGAACTCCTAGCATGGCGGGAGCTGTGGCTGGAAGATGCCTACCAGGCGCTCTGGTGGTATGGGGCACGGTACCTACCCAGGACAGCTGAGCATGACAAGCCGGAGGGAGAGGAGTTTGATGGTCCTGGCTTGTTATGGGAGACTTTTTCAGAGCTGGAGTTTGGGAGCCCTACACAAGCCCGGTTCCATGATCTCTTGGAATGGAGGGAGAGCAGGTATGACTGGGACGACACTCATGAGATTGAGCAGGACCTGGTCCACCTGGTGACCCGGGAGATGGAGCTGGAACAGGGCTACCAGCAGCTGTTCCACGCCAGTGAGAAGGCTCAGCAGGACAGTAAGGTGACAGACCCAGTCTCCATTCCCCAGCAGCAGGACACTGTATTGGGAGCAGAGACAGTCAGTCCTGTCCCCCAGCAGCAGAGTGATTTTTTGGGAATTGGGAGCCCAGTCTCCATTCCCCAGCGGCAGGCGGAGTTCCAGGGGGCAGAGACAGTCGGTCCTGTCCCCCAGCGGCAGAGTGTCCAGCAGGGAATAGAGAGCCCAGTCTCCTTTCCCCAGCAGCAGGACACTGTATTGGGAGCGGAGACGGTCGGTCGCCCTCCCCAGCGGCTGGAAGTATGTATGGGAGAGGAGCTCATTACCCCCTCTCCCCAGCGGCAGCTTAACGCACCAGGGGGACAAAGTAAGCCCCACAACAGTGCAGATGGGACCGTGGTCTCTGCACTTACAGCACAGGGGGTAGAGACAGTCGGTCTCCCCCTCCAACAACCAGGCTCCAACCAGGCTTCTTCCGTGGTAGAGCTGGCACCAGGGCAGAGTACCGCTGATACCTGCCCACAAAGCAACCCCCACTCCAAGCCATGGAGCAACACAGAGACCGGGAGTACCAGCTTCCAACATAACCTTGGTGGACTCACTGGACAGAGACAGGCTACTAAAGTCAACAGGTCCAGTATTGGGTTGTGGGTGGGCTGCCAGACTAACTCAGGTACCGACCGGCGTGAGGTCAGGTACCTGGTTAGTCTTCCCTGGGGGGGGGAGATGTGTGGCGAAACCAACCTCGCCACTGGGCTTTGGAGAGGACTGGCTGCTGGCCTCCTGCCCCAGGATTATGGGCCCTATCATCAGCCCATGCAAAACTTAAGCTCCATGGCAATTGAACTGTATGTGTGTGGTCTGAGCGCCATTCAATAATATGCGCTCAGACCTAAGCTATCTGGGGATATGTTGCATGTCTTTATTTTATGTAGTAAATGTAACCTTGTGTATTTTATTGTATTTTATGTCTTTTTGCAACCATGTGCTCAATGGAGTCTGCCTCTATCCCTGGATATAATTTGATTATTTCCCATTGTCTCCAGGAAAGAGGGCTCTGTAAAACTGGTTTGAGCCAGATAGCCATGTGCCAGCCAGGGCCCAAAAGATATTTTACTAACTTTTGAACCCCTGGTCTGATTCATGCCATTTTTTAATATGTTGTTCCCCTGAATGGATTGATTGTGAATATGTAATTTTTATGTGAATGCGATGTATGGTTTTAGAGTTATGAAAGTTGGGTAGAAAGTATGTTTAACTGTATGTATAATTGAGTCTCCTCTCAGGATAAGGGGAGGGAATATGCTGGGTGTGTTTCTATTGTCCCATTGTGTGTTTAAAATGGTGATGTCTGTTCTGTTGTCCTCACATGTGTATTGGCGGTCTCCCTTTGTCCTCAGAGATAATTGGATTGCTCTTCAGGTTTTCTGGACAGAGAGGAGGAAACCATGATGCATTGTGGGGATATGTTGTCCTATGTCCCAGTCTTCATTCTGGTCCTCTGGGGGCGTGAACGATTGCTTGCTGTAGTTACATTGTATGTCTTGTAATATACTGATTGGTTGTATTTCAAACCCCTGTGGGCAGTACTATGTTTGTTTTTTGTGAATAAAAGAGGCTGTACTTCAAGTACAGTCAGACCACTGCTTGACCCTCAAAACGGAGCCTTGTCTCGTTATTGGGGGGATCCGCTGTATGCTGTTAGAGGACCGATTGCCAGGATTGTATGCTTTTCCTGTTCGTCTGCTAGCAGCTATTCGTGAGGTTCCAGTTTGGAGTGCTACTTTGTATCCAGTTCGGGAGTTTGGCGTATCCTGCAGTAGCTGTGCCTGTCTCTCAGAAAGGGGCTTATCGCCTAAACGGATTTTAACCCCTTGTCTGCTGAAACGGTCCGTTACATCTACATCATGGAGGGGGGTAATCTACATCATGGAGGGGGGTAATCTACATCATTGAGGGGGGTAATCTACATCATGGAGGGGGGTAATCTACATCATGGAGGGGGGTAATCTACATCATGGAGGGGGGGTAATCTACATCATGGAGGGGGGTAATCTACATCATGGAGGGGGGTAATCTACATCATGGAGGGGGGTAATCTACATAATTGAGGGGGGGTAATCTACATCATGGAGGGGGGGTAATCTACATCATGGAGGGGGGGAATCTACATCATGGAGGGGGGGTAATCTACATCATGGAGGGGGGTAATCTACATCATGGAGGGGGGTAATCTACATCATGGAGGGGAGGTAATCTACATCATGGAGGGGGGTAATCTACATCATGGAGGGGGGGTAATCTACATCATGGAGGGGGGTAATCTACATCATGGAGGGGGGGTAATCTACATCATGGAGGGGGGTAATCTACATCATGGAGGGGGTAATCTACATCATGGAGGGGGTAATCTTCATCATGGAGGGGGCTAATCATCATGGAGGGGGGTAATCTACATCATGGAGGGGGTAATCTACATCATGGAGGGGAGGTAATCTACATCATGGAGGGGGGTAATCTACATCATGGAGGGGGTAATTATATCATGGAGGGGGGTAATCTACATCATGGAGGGGGGGTAATCTACATCATGGAGGGGGGTAATCTACATCATGGAGGGGGTAATCTTCATCATGGAGGGGGCTAATCATCATGGAGGGGGGTAATCTACATCATGGAGGGGGTAATCTACATCATGGAGGGGAGGTAATCTACATCATGGAGGGGGGTAATCTACATCATGGAGGGGGTAATTATATCATGGAGGGGGGTAATCTACATCATGGAGGGGGGGTAATCTACATCATGGAGGGGGGTAATCTACATCATGGAGGGGGTAATCTACATCATGGAGGGGGTAATCTACATCATGGAGGGGGTAATTATATCATGGAGGGGGGGTAATCTACATCATGGAGGGGGGTAATCTACATCATGGAGGGGGGTAATCTACATCATGGAGGGGGTAATCTATATCATGGAGGGGGTAATCTACATCATGGAGGGGGGTAATCTACATCATGGAGGGGGGGTAATCTACATCATGGAGGGGGGTAATCTACATCATGGAGGGGGGGAATCTACATCATGGAGGGGGTAATCTACATCATGGAGGGGGCTAATCATCATGGAGGGGGGTAATCTACATCATGGAGGGGGAGGGTAATCGTCATGGTGCATATAGACTAACTGTATGTGCCCCCACCATACTGCACAGACCTGATCAGTCGGTTCAGTGTGACAGATCTGCTGCAGCTCCATTGTCCTCTGTTATCAGCCCTGGTGTAAAGCCCTGTGGGAGCGATGCTCTGCAGAGCCCTATGAGGCACAATATCACCTGCCTTATCCCTCCACATAACAGCCCCTGAATGAATAAATTGTTGATAATTATATGAGGGGCCCCGTATGTGTTGTATAGAGGTGCGGGCCCCCCTGACGCACTAAAGTCTGCTCTACCAGCTCCACACACTCCCATTATGATGGGGGAAGGTTTGTGCTCGGCGGTGTAATTGCTGCTGTGATTGCCTGCTCCCCGGGGTGATCTGCTGCCTGCAGGGACATAACGCACACCTGCTGCCCTCTATACGTGCATGGCCAAAAGTATGTGCACCCCTCTGTCTAATCACTGGTTAGCAGCCTCTCCTAGGTGACGTCCATAGACAGTGAAGAGGTAAGTGACAGTCACCCCAGATTTCACCTTTTCTACTGGTCATTTCATCCCGGTCACCTGTAAGAGATGATCCTAAGGAGTCAAACAGCCGAGGTTAAAGGAGTGGAAACTGGACCGACGAGAGCCAAAATGTGTGGGGCCCCAGGACTCCTCTTCATCCAGGGCACGGCCCCAGGACTCCTCTTCATCCAGGGCGCGGCCCCAGGACTCCTCTTCATCCAGGGCGCGGCCCCAGGACTCCTCTTCATCCAGGGCGCGGCCCCAGGACTCCTCTTCATCCAGGGCGCGGCCCCAGGACTCCTCTTCATCCAGGGCGCGGCCCCAGGACTCCTCTTCATCCAGGGCGCGGCACCAGGACTCCTCCTTATCCAGGGCACGGCACCAGGACTCCTCTTCATCCAGGACTCCTATTCTTCCAGGGCACGGCACCAGGACTCCTCTTCATCCAGGACACGGCCCCAGGACTCCTCTTCATCCAGGGCACGGCCCCAGGACTCCTCTTCATCCAGGGCACGGCCCCAGGACTCCTCTTCATCCAGGGCACGGCCCCAGGACTCCTCTTCATCCAGGGCACGGCCCCAGGACTCCTCTTCATCCAGGGCACGGCCCCAGGACTCTTCTTCATCCAGGACACGGCCCCAGGACTCCTCCTTATCCAGGACACGGCACCAGGACTCCTCCTTATCCAGGACACGGCACCAGGACTCCTTCTTATCCAGGACACGGCACCAGGACTCCTCTTCTTCCAGGGCACGGCACCAGGACTCCTCTTCATCCAGGGCACGGCCCCAGGACTCCTCTTCATCCAGGGCACGGCCCCAGGACTCCTCTTCATCCAGGGCACGGCACCAGGACTCCTCTTCATCCAGGACACGGCACCAGGACTCCTCTTCATCCAGGGCATGGCACCAGGACTCCTCTTCTTCCAGGGCACGGCCCCAAGACTCCTCTTCATCCAGGGCACGGGCCCAGGACTCCTCTTCATCTAGGGCACGGCCCCAGGACTCTTCTTCATCCAGGGCACGGTCCCAGGACTCCTCCTTATCCAGGACACGGCACCAGGACTCCTCTTCATCCAGGGCACGGCACCAGGACTCCTCTTCTTCCAGGGCACGGCACCAGGACTCCTCTTCATCCAGGACACGGCCCCAGGACTCCTCTTCTTCCAGGACTCCTCTTCTTCCAGGACTCCTCTTCATCCAGAACACAGCACCAGGACTCCTTCTTATCCAGGACACGGCACCAGGACTCCTCTTCTTCCAGGGCACGGCACCAGGACTCCTCTTCATCCAGGGCACGGCCCCAGGACTCCTCTTCATCCAGGGCACGGCCCCAGGACTCCTCTTCATCCAGGGCACGGCACCAGGACTCCTCTTCATCCAGGACACGGTCCCAGGACTCCTCTTCATCCAGGACACGGCACCAGGACTCCTCTTCATCCAGGGCACGGCACCAGGACTCCTCTTCTTCCAGGGCACGGCCCCAAGACTCCTCTTCATCCAGGGCACGGGCCCAGGACTCCTCTTCATCTAGGGCACGGCCCCAGGACTCTTCTTCATCCAGGGCACGGCCCCAGGACTCCTCCTTATCCAGGACACGGCACCAGGACTCCTCTTCATCCAGGGCACGGCACCAGGACTCCTCTTCTTCCAGGGCACGGCACCAGGACTCCTCTTCATCCAGGACATGGCCCCAGGACTCCTCTTCTTCCAGGACTCCTCTTCTTCCAGGACTCCTCTTCTTCCAGGACTCCTCTTCTTCCAGGACTCCTCTTCATCCAGAACACAGCACCAGGACTCATCTTCATCCAGGACATCATGGATTGGGGTCTGTAAACCAATAGAAGACCTTGTCTATAGCAGTGGTCACAGTCTGGAGGGGTTCACATACTTTTGGCACTGCAGTGTCCTCAGGAGCGTAGCTATGGGCTCATGGGCCCTGGTGCTAGAGTTCAGCTTGGGGCCCCCCTTCCCTCAGTGCTTTGTGGCCAGGGGCAGGGAAGCACATAGCGTTCGTACTGCTGGAGGCAAAAACCTCACCCTTACCCCTGACATGCCAAATTCTTGGCCTAACCCCTTCCCTCCAGCCAGAGGGGTAACTTGACCAGCATGCACTTTCTATAATGCCAGTGTTTTTTTATGTGGCACAAGGGTCTTTGGGCCCCTTCAGGCTCCTGGGCCCGGTAGCGACTGCTACCTCTGCACCCTCTATAGCTACGCCCCTGAGTGTCCTGTATTTTACATCATGCTGTTCTTGTTACTTCATTGTAGAATGTCGAACAATTTAGCCAAAATCGCTGAAGCCCGAAAAGACGTGGAGCAGCTGAAGATGGAGGTGGACATAGAGCGGATGAAGGTGAGGTGGGGTCTAGGCTGTGGTAACCAATCGGATGCGTCGTAACACTCCGGCCGCCTGTGACTCCAATGAACTGGAGGCTCTAATGTAAGAGAACGGCAGGAGGTCCGAGTGTGTGAAACATGTAGATACACTGTGTGCACAATTATTAGGCAGGTGAGTGTTTTGACCAGATCTTCATTTTCTGCATATTTTCCAAGTCCAAGCTGGATCAGGTGATGTGTCTGTAATAGGGGGGTTTGTCCTCAGGAGATCAAGACTCTATATCAAGGTGTGCATAATTATTAGGCAGCTTGTTTTCCTCTAGCAAAACGGGGCAAAAAGGAGATTTAACTGAGTCTGAAAAGTAAAAAAATTGTTGGAAGTCTTTCAGAGGGATGCAGCACTTTTGAAATTGCTAAGATATGGGGGCATGACCACAGAACCATCAAAAGTTTTGTTGCAAGTAGTCAATGTGGTCGTAAGAAATGTGTTGAGAAAGAAAGACACAAATGAACTGTCAAAGATTTGAGAATAATGAAACGTGATGCGACCAGGAAGCCATTCTCCTCCAGAGCTGTCATTCCAGAACTGCAGCCTCCTTGGAGGGCCCAGAAGTACAAGGTGTCCAGTGCTCAGAGACCCGACCACCACTGGACAAGACGTCAGGACCGGGCCAAGAAATGTATGAAGACAGATAAACTGATGAGATGAGAAAGACTCTTGACGGAGCAGATCAGGGGCCCGTGGTGGGTCAGTAACGGGCACAGAGCTCCCCTTCCACTCAGACGCCAGCACGGTGGGGTGGGGGGAGGGGTTCGGTGGGCTGGTATCGATAATACCCACTGCCAGTTTTTAGAAGACACTTTCCTCAAGCAGTGGTCCAGGAAAAGGTTTTCATCAAGAAAACCATGATTTTTCTGCAGGACAAAGCCCCATCGCCTTCATGAAGTCTCCACTGCACGGCCCCTTCCTCCCCTCAACCCTGCGGAGACCTGGGGGCCCCTCTTAAAGGCATACCCCCCAAAGACATCCACAGCAAATTTTTTCCGCACTAGGCCACGGCTCTAACTCTGCCCAAAAGTTAACTAAACACCTAATCCTAGTCCCCTAAATGCCCCCTAATTATTCCTCCTTTATGTCACCACACAGTAGTTATACCAGATATGTACCCCCCTCACAGTAGTTATACCAGATATGTGCCCCCTCACAGTAGTTATACCAGATATGTGCCCCCTCACAGTAGTTATACCAGATATGTGCCCCCTCACAGTAGTTATACCAGATATGTGCCCCTCACAGTAGTTATACCAGATATGTGCCCCCTCACAGTAGTTATACCAGATATGTGCCCCCTCACAGTAGTTATACCAGATATGTGCCCCCTCACAGTAGTTATACCAGATATGTGCCCCCTCACAGTAGTTATACCAGATATGTGCCCCTCACAGTAGTTATACCAGATATGTGCCTCCTCACAGTAGTTATACCAGATATGTGCCCCCTCACAGTAGTTATACCAGATATGTGCCCCCTCACAGTAGTTATACCAGATATGTGCCCCCTCACAGTAGTTATACCAGATATGTGCCCCCTCACAGTAGTTATACCAGATATGTGCCCCCTCACAGTAGTTATACCAGATATGTGCCCCTCACAGTAGTTATACCAGATATGTGCCTCCTCACAGTAGTTATACCAGATATGTGCCCCCTCACAGTAGTTATACCAGATATGTGCCCCCTCACAGTAGATATACCCAGATATGTGCCCCCTCACAGGCAGTAATATGCCCAGTAAAGTGCCCCCTTCACAGGCAGTAATATGCCCATCTAAGTGCCTATTTCACAGGCATAAAAAAACACACAAAAAAAAAAAACTCCACATACTCACCTCATTCCCTAGCAGCAGCAGCAACAGCAACAGCAAGAAAGAGAGCGGACAGGCTCCTGCAGCCCCATACATAACCTCAGGCAGAACCACCCCTAAGGACCAATCAGATAACGGGGGCGGATAATAGGGAAAATACAGCTCATAACACCTCTCTATTCAGCCCTAGATGACACACACCCCTATCAGGCTATACCATTCCCTATAGCTGCTCTTTATATTAACCCTTTACTCCCCTTACTCCTCTGCAGTCCAAAACGCCATCGTTTATCCTCGGCGTTGACTACACAGGGAGCTCCTGGTCGGCCCTGGCCCCGACCTCCTACGCAGACCTGCAGTGTGGAGCGCAGGGAGCCGACGGACATGGCTCCCCCGTACCGGGACCGCGGGACAGCCACTGAAATCCAGACTGTCCCGCCGGATCCGGGATGGTTGGGAGGTATGTAAAGGGGAGAGCAGTCCATGGCTGGTAGTGAAGATATGGGGCACCAGGGGGTCATTTACCATCAGAGCTAGGCCTATATATCTGCCACTCTTCTCTGCTCATGCCCGATCTAAATAAGGGGCGTGGAAGGGGGCGGGCCAGGAGGCGGGCCAGGAGGCGGTCTCATTCATCACTTCTACGCCTGTTTTAGGTGGAGATACATGGAAGCCATGAGACATCTGGGCGAGGGCTACATGGGCATGGGTCGCACGGAACCTTTATAATGGCAGTCTATGGTCTCGCACTGGGACAGTCGCAGCAGGTCACATGTCACAGTGCGATACAGTGCATGTCCCATGTGGCCCTAGCCTTAGACCGGCGCGGATCTGCGGCGCCACCGCCAGCTATAACTTCGCTCCAAGTAAATCACCCCCTGAGGTTTTTTTTGAAATATCTGAAATGTTTGTTTATAAATTTTTAGATGTTTATTTTTCTCACTTTAAGAAAATATTTCCTAATAATCGATATCCTCCTAAAAAAGCCAAAACCGGACTTATACTTTCAGAAATATTCTGACCGACGGCCCTGGAGCTGTTCAATAATTACATTTAATCCTCAAAAATACAACCTGCCTAATAATTGTGCACACAGTGTATAGTGTATAATGTGACACCCAAATGACTCCGCCCATAAATACATCAGAGAGGTAGTCACAGCCCCGCCCCCTGCTGATGACATCACTGATATACTGACATGTGATCCACACCTTATACTACAGGAACATCTATCACTGCTGACAACCTGCCTGTGTATCCTGTCTGAGAGGTAGTCACAGCCCCGCCCCCTGCTGATGACATCACTGATATAATGACATGTGATCAGACATGAGATCACACACCTTATACTACAGGAACATCTATTACTGCTGACAACCTGCCTGTATATCCTGTCTGAGAGGTAGTCACAGCCCCGCCCCCTGCTGATGACATCACTGATATAATGACATGTGATCAGACATCAGATCACACACCTTATACTACAGGAACATCTATTACTGCTGACAACCTGCCTGTATATCCTGTCTGAGAGGTAGTCACAGCCCCGCCCCCTGCTGATGACATCACTGATATAATGACATGTGATCAGACATGAGATCACACACCTTATACTACAGGAACATCTATTACTGCTGACAACCTGCCTGTATATCCTGTCTGAGAGGTAGTCACAGCCCCGCCCCCTGCTGATGACATCACTGATATAATGACATGTGATCAGACATGAGATCACACACCTTATACTACAGGAACATCTATTACTGCTGACAACCTGCCTGTATATCCTGTCTGAGAGGTAGTCACAGCCCCGCCCCCTGCTGATGACATCACTGATATAATGACATGTGATCAGACATGAGATCACACACCTTATACTACAGGAACATCTATTACTGCTGACAACCTGCCTGTATATCCTGTCTGAGAGGTAGTCACAGCCCCGCCCCCTGCTGATGACATCACTGATATAATGACATGTGATCAGACATGAGATCCACACCTTATACTACAGGAACATCTATTACTGCTGACAACCTGCCTGTATATCCTGTCTGAGAGGTAGTCACAGCCCCGCCCCCTGCTGATGACATCACTGATATACTGACATGTGATCAGACATGTGATCCACACCTTATACTACAGGAACATCTATTACTGCTGACAACCTGCCTGTATATCCTGTCTGAGAGGTAGTCACAGCCCCGCCCCCTGCTGATGACATCACTGATATAATGACATGTGATCAGACATGAGATCACACACCTTATACTACAGGAACATCTATTACTGCTGACAACCTGCCTGTATATCCTGTCTGAGAGGTAGTCACAGCCCCGCCCCCTGCTGATGACATCACTGATATAATGACATGTGATCAGACATGAGATCACACACCTTATACTACAGGAACATCTATTACTGCTGACAACCTGCCTGTGTATCCTGTCTGAGAGGTAGTCACAGCCCCGCCCCCTGCTGATGACATCACTGATATAATGACATGTGATCAGACATGAGATCACACACCTTATACTACAGGAACATCTATTACTGCTGACAACCTGCCTGTATATCCTGTCTGAGAGGTAGTCACAGCCCCGCCCCCTGCTGATGACATCACTGATATAATGACATGTGATCAGACATGAGATCACACACCTTATACTACAGGAACATCTATTACTGCTGACAACCTGCCTGTATATCCTGTCTGAGAGGTAGTCACAGCCCCGCCCCTGCTGATGACATCACTGATATAATGACATGTGATCAGACATGAGATCACACACCTTATACTACAGGAACATCTATTACTGCTGACAACCTGCCTGTATATCCTGTCTGAGAGGTAGTCACAGCCCCGCCCCCTGCTGATGACATCACTGATATAATGACATGTGATCAGACATGAGATCACACACCTTATACTACAGGAACATCTATTACTGCTGACAACCTGCCTGTATATCCTGTCTGAGAGGTAGTCACAACCCCGCCCCCTGCTGATGACATCACTGATATAATGACATGTGATCAGACATGAGATCACACACCTTATACTACAGGAACATCTATTACTGCTGAGAACCTGCCTGTATATCCTGTCTGAGAGGTAGTCACAGCCCCGCCCCCTGCTGATGACATCACTGATATAATGACATGTGATCAGACATGAGATCACACACCTTATACTACAGGAACATCTATTACTGCTGACAACCTGCCTGTATATCCTGTCTGAGAGGTAGTCACAGCCCCGCCCCCTGCTGATGACATCACTGATATAATGACATGTGATCAGACATGAGATCACACCCCTTATACTACAGGAACATCTATTACTGCTGACAACCTGCCTGTATATCCTGTCTGAGAGGTAGTCACAGCCCCGCCCCCTGCTGATGACATCACTGATATAATGACATGTGATCAGACATGAGATCACACACCTTATACTACAGGAACATCTATTACTGCTGACAACCTGCCTGTATATCCTGTCTGAGAGGTAGTCACAGCCCCGCCCCCTGCTGATGACATCACCGATATAATGACATTGTGATCAGACATGAGATCACACACCTTATACTACAGGAACATCTATTACTGCTGACAACCTGCCTGTATATCCTGTCTGAGAGGTTGTCACAGCCCCGCCCCCTGCTGATGACATCACTGATATAATGACATGTGATCAGACATGAGATCCACACACCTTATACTACAGGAACATCTATTACTGCTGACAACCTGCCTGTATAGCCTGTCTGAGAGGTAGTCACAGCCCCGCCCCCTGCTGATGACATCACCGATATAATGACATTGTGATCAGACATGAGATCACACACCTTATACTACAGGAACATCTATTACTGCTGACAACCTGCCTGTATATCCTGTCTGAGAGGTAGTCACAGCCCCGCCCCCTGCTGATGACATCACTGATATAATGACATGTGATCAGACATGAGATCACACACCTTATACTACAGGAACATCTATTACTGCTGACAACCTGCCTGTATATCCTGTCTGAGAGGTAGTCACAGCCCCGCCCCCTGCTGATGACATCACTGATATAATGACATGTGATCAGACATGAGATCACACACCTTATACTACAGGATCATCTATTACTGCTGACAACCTGCCTGTATATCCTGACTGAGAGGTAGTCACAGCCCCGCCCCCTGCTGATGACATCACTGATATAATGACATGTGATCAGACATGAGGTCACACACCTTATACTACAGGAACATCTATTACTGCTGACAACCTGCCTGTATATCCTGTCTGAGAGGTTGTCACAGCCCCGCCCCCTGCTGATGACATCACTGATATAATGACATGTGATCAGACATGAGATCACACACCTTATACTACAGGATCATCTATTACTGCTGACAACCTGCCTGTATATCCTGTCTGAGAGGTAGTCACAGCCCCGCCCCCTGCTGATGACATCACTGATATAATGACATGTGATCAGACATGAGATCACACACCTTATACTACAGGAACATCTATTACTGCTGACAACCTGCCTGTATATCATGTCTGAGAGGTTGTCACAGTCCCGCCCCCTGCTGATGACATCACTGATATAATGACATGTGATCAGACATGAGATCACACCTTATACTACAGGAACATCTATTACTGCTGACAACCTGCCTGTATATCCTGTCTGAGAGGTAGTCACAGCCCCGCCCCCTGCTGATGACATCACTGATATAATGACATGTGATCAGACATGAGATCACACACCTTATACTACAGGAACATCTATTACTGCTGACAACCTGCCTGTATATCCTGTCTGAGAGGTAGTCACAGCCCCGCCCCCTGCTGATGACATCACTGATATAATGACATGTGATCAGACATGAGATCACACCTTATACTACAGGAACATCTATTACTGCTGACAACCTGCCTGTATATCCTGTCTAAGAGGTAGTCACAGCCCCGCCCCCTGCTGATGACATCACTGATATAATGACATGTGATCAGACATGAGATCACACACCTTATACTACAGGAACATCTATTACTGCTGACAACCTGCCTGTATATCCTGTCTGAGAGGTAGTCACAGCCCCGCCCCTGCTGATGACATCACTGATATAATGACATGTGATCAGACATGAGATCACACACCTTATACTACAGGAACATCTATTACTGCTGACAACCTGCCTGTATATCATGTCTGAGAGGTTGTCACAGTCCCGCCCCCTGCTGATGACATCACTGATATAATGACATGTGATCAGACATGAGATCACACACCTTATACTACAGGAACATCTATTACTGCTGACAACCTGCCTGTATATCCTGTCTGAGAGGTTGTCACAGCTCCGCCCCCTGCTGATGACATCACTGATATAATGACATGTGATCAGACATGAGATCACACACCTTATACTACAGGAACATCTATTACTGCTGACAACCTGCCTGTATATCCTGTCTGAGAGGTAGTCACAGCCCCGCCCCCTGCTGATGACATCACTGATATAATGACATGTGATCAGACATGAGATCACACCTTATACTACAGGAACATCTATTACTGCTGACAACCTGCCTGTATATCCTGTCTGAGAGGTAGTCACAGCCCCGCCCCCTGCTGATGACATCACTGATATAATGACATGTGATCAGACATGAGATCACACACCTTATACTACAGGAACATCTATTACTGCTGACAACCTGCCTGTATATCCTGTCTGAGAGGTAGTCACAGCCCCGCCCCCTGCTGATGACATCACTGATATAATGACATGTGATCAGACATGAGATCACACACCTTATACTACAGGAACATCTATTACTGCTGACAACCTGCCTGTATATCCTGTCTGAGAGGTAGTCACAGCCCCGCCCCCTGCTGATGACATCACTGATATAATGACATGTGATCAGACATGAGATCACACACCTTATACTACAGGAACATCTATTACTGCTGACAACCTGCCTGTATATCCTGTCTGAGAGGTAGTCACAGCCCCGCCCCCTGCTGATGACATCACTGATATAATGACATGTGATCAGACATGAGATCACACACCTTATACTACAGGAACATCTATTACTGCTGACAACCTGCCTGTATATCCTGTCTGAGAGGTAGTCACAGCCCCGCCCCCTGCTGATGACATCACCGATATAATGACATGTGATCAGACATGAGATCACACACCTTATACTACAGGAACATCTATTACTGCTGACAACCTGCCTGTATATCCTGTCTGAGAGGTAGTCACAGCCCCGCCCCCTGCTGATGACATCACTGATATAATGACATGTGATCAGACATGAGATCACACACCTTATACTACAGGAACATCTATTACTGCTGACAACCTGCCTGTATATCCTGTCTGAGAGGTAGTCACAGCCCCGCCCCCTGCTGATGACATCACCGATATAATGACATTGTGATCAGACATGAGATCACACACCTTATACTACAGGAACATCTATTACTGCTGACAACCTGCCTGTATATCCTGTCTGAGAGGTAGTCACAGCCCCGCCCCCTGCTGATGACATCACTGATATAATGACATGTGATCAGACATGAGATCACACACCTTATACTACAGGAACATCTATTACTGCTGACAACCTGCCTGTATATCCTGTCTGAGAGGTAGTCACAGCCCCGCCCCCTGCTGATGACATCACTGATATAATGACATGTGATCAGACATGAGATCACACACCTTATACTACAGGAACATCTATTACTGCTGACAACCTGCCTGTATATCCTGTCTGAGAGGTTGTCACAGCCCCGCCCCCTGCTGATGACATCACTGATATAATGACATGTGATCAGACATGAGATCACACACCTTATACTACAGGAACATCTATTACTGCTGACAACCTGCCTGTATATCCTGTCTGAGAGGTAGTCACAGCCCCGCCCCCTGCTGATGACATCACTGATATAATGACATGTGATCAGACATGAGATCACACACCTTATACTACAGGAACATCTATTACTGCTGACAACCTGCCTGTATATCCTGTCTGAGAGGTAGTCACAGCCCCGCCCCCTGCTGATGACATCACTGATATAATGACATGTGATCAGACATGAGATCCACACCTTATGCTACAGGAACATCTATTACTGCTGACAACCTGCCTGTATATCCTGTCTGAGAGGTTGTCACAGTCCCGCCCCCTGCTGATGACATCACTGATATAATGACATGTGATCAGACATGAGATCACACCTTATACTACAGGAACATCTATTACTGCTGACAACCTGCCTGTATATCCTGTCTGAGAGGTAGTCACAGCCCCGCCCCCTGCTGATGACATCACTGATATAATGACATGTGATCAGACATGAGATCCACACCTTATGCTACAGGAACATCTATTACTGCTGACAACCTGCCTGTATATCCTGTCTGAGAGGTAGTCACAGCCCCGCCCCCTGCTGATGACATCACTGATATAATGACATGTGATCAGACATGAGATCACACACCTTATACTACAGGAACATCTATTACTGCTGACAACCTGCCTGTATATCCTGTCTGAGAGGTAGTCACAGCCCCGCCCCCTGCTGATGACATCACTGATATAATGACATGTGATCAGACATGAGATCACACACCTTATACTACAGGAATATCTATTACTGCTGACAACCTGCCTGTATATCCTGTCTGAGAGGTAGTCACAGCCCCGCCCACTGCTGATGACATCACTGATATAATGACATGTGATCAGACATGAGATCACACACCTTATACTACAGGAACATCTATTACTGCTGACAACCTGCCTGTATATCCTGTCTGAGAGGTAGTCACAGCCCCGCCCCCTGCTGATGACATCACTGATATAATGACCTGTGATCAGACATGAGATCACACACCTTATACTACAGGATCATCTATTACTGCTGACAACCTGCCTGTATATCCTGTCTGAGAGGTAGTCAGAGCCCCGCCCCCTGCTGATGACGTCACTGATATAATGACATGTGATCAGACATGAGATCACACACCTTATACTACAGGAACATCTATTACTGCTGACAACCTGCCTGTATATCCTGTCTGAGAGGTAGTCACAGCCCCGCCCCTGCTGATGACATCACTGATATACTGACATGTGATCAGACATGAGATCACACACCTTATACTACAGGAACATCTATTACTGCTGACAACCTGCCTGTATATCCTGTCTGAGAGGTAGTCACAGCCCCGCCCCCTGCTGATGACATCACTGATATAATGACCTGTGATCAGACATGAGATCACACACCTTATACTACAGGAACCTCTATTACTGCTGACAACCTGCCTGTATATCCTGTCTGAGAGGTAGTCACAGCCCCGCCCCCTGCTGATGACATCACTTATATACTGACATGTGATCAGACATGAGATCACACACCTTATACTACAGGAACATCTATTACTGCTGACAACCTGCCTGTATATCCTGTCTGAGAGGTAGTCACAGCCCCGCCCCCTGCTGATGACATCACTGATATAATGACATGTGATCAGACATGAGATCACACACCTTATACTACAGGAACATCTATTACTGCTGACAACCTGCCTGTATATCCTGTCTGAGAGGTAGTCACAGCCCCGCCCCTGCTGATGACATCACTGATATACTGACATGTGATCAGACATGAGATCACACACCTTATACTACAGGAACATCTATTACTGCTGACAACCTGCCTGTATACCATGTCTGAGGGGTAGTCACAGCCCCGCCCCCTGCTGATGACATCACTGATATAATGACATGTGATCAGACATGAGATCACACACCTTATACTACAGGAACATCTATTACTGCTGACAACCTGCCTGTATATCCTGTCTGAGAGGTAGTCACAGCCCCGCCTCCTGCTGATGACATCACTGATATAATGACATGTGATCAGACATGAGATCACACACCTTATACTACAGGAACATCTATTACTGCTGACAACCTGCCTGTATATCCTGTCTGAGAGGTAGTCACAGCCCCGCCCCCTGCTGATGACATCACTGATATAATGACATGTGATCAGACATGAGATCACACACCTTATACTACAGGAACATCTATTACTGCTGACAACCTGCCTGTATATCCTGTCTGAGAGGTAGTCACAGCCCCGCCCCCTGCTGATGACATCACTGATATAATGACATGTGATCAGACATGAGATCCATACTTTATACTACAGGAACATCTATTACTGCTGACAACCTGCCTGTATATCCTGTCTGAGAGGTAGTCACAGCCCCGCCCCCTGCTGATGACATCACTGATATAATGACCTGTGATCAGACATGAGATCCACACCTTATACTACAGGAACATCTATTACTGCTGACAACCTGCCTGTATATCCTGTCTGAGAGGTAGTCACAGCCCCGCCCCCTGCTGATGACGTCACTGATATAATACTGTGTAACCCTCTTGGTGTCTCTCAGGTGTCGGTGGTGGTGTCGGACATGCTCTCCTTCTGTCAGTCGCACTGTCTCTCGGATCCGCTGGTCTCTCCGGTTCCGTCTGTGGAGAACCCTTTCCGTGACAAGCGCCTGGTCTGCGCGGTGCTGTGAGGCCTCAGGATCGGTCCCTGTTCTCATTACTACATTATGTTGCATGTTCAGTTCTGAGCTCAGTAAAGTTGTGACTGTCACCCCCTTCTGTGTCAGTGTCTGTTATATTATACACCTGTGGCGAAACAATTGAGGGTGCGACCACAGCAGGCGGGGGGAGGGGGGCCCCACATGTATTGGGGGCCGGCACTGTCACTGTACTTCAGGCCGGGCCCCGTCAGAGCACCCACCTATATCACATGCATCTATCAGGCCCCAGCGCTGCACTACTATAATTAGTCACAAATTAAATGACTGGGCGAAGCTGAAGGCCTGAAGTACAGTGACAGGGCCGGGCCCCCGATACATGTGAGTGAAGACTGGGGGCCATTACTGGCGGCAGTGGAAGAGCACTATAGGGATACAACTATGGGCGCTATAGATACAAAAGAAGCCACGTGTGCTTAGCTGGCTCGGTGGGTATATAAGGTGTGATAGGCTGTCTGCACACATATCCCTCGGGGGGTATATAAGGTGTGATAGGCTGTCTGCACACATATCCCTCGGGGGGTATATAAGGTGTGATAGGCTGTCTGCACACATATCCCTCGGGGGGTATATAAGGTGTGATAGGCTGTCTGCACACATATCCCTCGGGGGGTATATAAGGTGTGATAGGCTGTCTGCACACATATCCCTCGGGGGGTATAAAAGGTGTGATAGGCTGTCTGCACACATATTCCTCGGTGGGTATATAAGGTGTGATAGGATGTCTGCACACATATCCCTCGGGGGGTATATAAGGTGGGATAGGATGTCTGCACACATATCCCTCGGGGGGTATATAAGGTGTGATAGGCTGAGTGCACACATATCCCTCGGGGGGTATATAAGGTGTGATAGGCTGAGTGCACACATATCCCTCGGGGGGTATATAAGGTGTGATAGGCTGAGTGCACACATATCCCTCGGGGGGTATATAAGGTGTGATAGGCTGAGTGCACACATATCCCTCGGGGGGTATATAAGGAGTGATAGGCTGTCTGCACACATATCCCTCGGGGGGTATATAAGGTGTGATAGGCTGAGTGCACACATATCCCTCAGGGGGTATATAAGGTGTGATAGGCTGTCTGCACACATATCCCTCGGGGGGTATATAAGGTGTGATAGGCTGTCTGCACACATATCCCTCGGGGGGTATATAAGGTGTGATAGGCTGTCGGCACACATATCCCTCGGTGGGTATATAAGGTGTGATAGGCTGTCTGCACACATATCCCTCGGTGGGTATATAAGGTGTGATAGGCTGTCTGCACACATATCCCTCGGTGGGTATATAAGATGTGATAGACTGTCTGCATACATATCCCTCGGTGGGTATATAAAGTGTGATAGGCTGTCTGCACACATATCCCTCGGTGGGTATATAAGGTGTGATAGACTGTCTGCACACATATCCCTTGGGGGGTATATAAGGTGTGATAGGCTGTCTGCACACATATCCCTCGGTGGGTATATAAGGTGTGATAGGCTGTCTGCACACATATCCCTCGGGGGGTATATAAGGTGTGATAGGCTGTCTGCACACATATCCCTCGGTGGGTATATAAGGTGTGATAGGCTGTCTGCACACATATCCCTCGGTGGGTATATAAGGTGTGATAGACTGTCTGCATACATATCCCTCGGTGGGTATATAAGGTGTGATAGACTGTCTGCACACATATCCCTCGGTGGGTATATAAGGTGTGATATGCTGTCTGCACACATATCCCTCGGGGGGTATATAAGGTGTGATAGGCTGTCTGCACACATATCCCTCGGTGGGTATATAAGGTGTGATAGGCTGTCTGCACACATATCCCTCGGTGGGTATATAAGGTGTGATAGACTGTCTGCACACATATCCCTCGGTGGGTATATAAGGTGTGATATGCTGTCTGCACACATATCCCTCGGGGGGTATATAAGGTGTGATAGGCTGTCTGCACACATATCCCTCGGAGGGTATATAAGGTGTGATAGGCTGTCTGCACACATATCCCTCGGTGGGTATATAAGGTGTGATAGGCTGTCTGCACACATATCCCTCGGTGGGTATATAAGGTGTGATAGGCTGTCTGCACACATATCCCTCGGTGGGTATATAAGGTGTGATAGGCTGTCTGCACACATATCCCTCGGTGGGTATATAAGGTGTGATAGACTGTCTGCACACATATCCTTCGGTGGGTATATAAGGTGTGATAGGCTGTCTGCACACATATCCCTCGGGGGGTATATAAGGTGTGATAGGCTGTCTGCACACATATCCCTCGGAGGGTATATAAGGTGTGATAGGCTGTCTGCACACATATCCCTCGGTGGGTATATAAGGTGTGAAGGCTGTCTGCACACATATCCCTCGGTGGGTATATAAGGGGTGTGATAGGCTTTCTGCACACATATCCCTTGTGGGTATATAAGGTGTGATAGGCTGTCTGCACACATATCCCTCGGTGGGTGTATAAGGTGTGATAGGCTGTCTGCACACATATCCCTCGGAGGGTATATAAGGTGTGATAGGCTGTCTGCACACATATCCCTCGGTGGGTATATAAGGTGTGTGATAGGCTGTCTGCACACATATCCTTCGGTGGGTGTATAAGGTGTGATAGGCTGTCTGCACACATATCCCTCGGTGGGTATATAAGGGGTGTGATAGGCTTTCTGCACACATATCCCTTGTGGTTATATAAGGTGTGATAGGCTGTCTGTACACATATCCCTCGGTGGGTGTATAAGGTGTGATAGGCTGTCTGCACACATATCCCTCGGTGGGTATATAAGGTGTGATAGGCTGTCTGCACACATATCCCTCGGTGGGTATATAAGGGGTGTGATAGGCTTTCTGCACACATATCCCTTGTGGGTATATAAGGTGTGATAGGCTGTCTGCACACATATCCCTCGGTGGGTATATAATGTGTGATAGGCTGTCTGCACACATATCCCTCGGTGGGTATATAAGGTGTGATAGGCTGTCTGCACACATATCCCTCGGGGGGTATATAAGGTGTGATAGGCTGTCTGCACACATATCCCTCGGTGGGTATATAAGGTGTGAAGGCTGTCTGCACACATATCCCTCGGTGGGTATATAAGGGGTGTGATAGGCTGTCTGCACACATATCCCTCGGTGGGTATATAAGGTGTGATAGGCTGTCTACACACATATCCCTTGTGGGTATATAAGGTGTGATAGGCTGTCTGCACACATATCCCTCAGTGGGTATATAAGGGGTGTGAAGGCTGTCTGCACACATATCCCTCGGTGGGTATATAAGGGGTGTGATAGGCTGTCTGCACACATATCCCTCGGTGGGTATATAATGTGTGATAGGCTGTCTGCACACATATCCCTCGGTGCTGTCGGGCTAAAAGGGTTAATATATCAGTTGCAGGAGGGATGATTATTGGCTTTCAGGCCCGGGTGGCGGTAGCCTCAGATGCTATTGATGTGAGAGGTGAACGTCAGCTATGAAGGTGTGTGATGGCGGACCGCCACACTACAGAGCGCAGCT
Organism: Bufo bufo; assembly: GCF_905171765.1. NCBI lineage: Eukaryota > Metazoa > Chordata > Amphibia > Anura > Bufonidae > Bufo > Bufo bufo. Next base: position 230,299,903 of record NC_053396.1, read on the forward strand.
CACCGCCAAAATGACCCAGGGACTACCAGACGAGTGAGTAACACAACAGTAGTGTGAACCCTATGGCGTAAGGGTCTCCGGAGCAGACGGGGGGTCCCTGCACCTCTGATAACTAAGCTGCATCAGCAGAAAAGGCTTCAGTTTTCCTGGCAGTGTCAGAATTAGAGTAAATCCCCAGAATGCAGGGGCCCCCCAGAGCGGATAGCTTGGGGGACACATGGGGACATGGGCACTTTTCCTGTCAGGTGGTTTTAATGTTCTGGTCTGGCAGTTTCAGTGTTGCTGTTTCTCCCCCCCTTCCCCCTCTCTTATGTTGACAGGTCTTACCTGGTTTTATCCGGATCCAGCTGGTCCTGTCAGATGTTGGATATTGACAGCTGTCAGATGGCTAGAAGATGATTGGCCAGTGCTCAAGCGGCGGGAAAATCTTCATCAGCTGATTGGAGGAGCTGTCCTGTAGCTTGGATCGCTGTAAGAATAAAAGACGGGACATCGCTATCAGCTGCTGCAGTGTTAAGAAGATCCGGACCTGAGCCTCGCCCTCCCTTCCCTTTTTTCCGTCGTGTTGCTTATTAGGGGGAAAAAGTCATCCAGCTATGCTGGGTGGGCTTGGTTGTCATTGGTTGTCATTGGTCTATTAATTGACCTTGGTTCATGGTTTTATTAAAGATTCACTGGTTCATTACATTTAAGTTACCCCATAATAAAGCAACACGGCCTATTTTATCCAACTAAGTGTTTGGTGTCTTATTTACTGGTTATAGTTATGGTTGGTCATTATGTGTCCTATGTCCTCCATGGAAACCAATTGAGCATCTGTGGGACCACCGCTCTATGAAGCCCCCCCTCCAGCACTTGTGGGGTGCACTGCAGTCAGCATGGTTAGTCCTGCGCCAGATCTATCACAGGGGCCCCGGCTGATGATACATTACCTCCTTATACCGGGGTCTAGTCCTGCGCCAGATCTATCACAGGGGCCCCGGCTGATGATACATTACCTCCTTATACCGGGGTCTAGACCTGCACCAGATCTATCACAGGGGCCCCGGCTGATGATACATTACCTCCTTATACCGGGGTCTAGACCTGCACCAGATCTATCACAGGGGCCCCGGCTGATGATACATTACCTCCTTATACCGGGGTCTAGACCTGCACCAGATCTATCACAGGGGCCCCGGCTGATGATACATTACCTCCTTATACCGGGGTCTAGTCCTGCACCAGATCTATCACAGGGGCCCCGGCTGATGATACATTACCTCCTTATACCGGGGTCTAGACCTGCACCAGATCTATCACAGGGGCCCCGGCTGATGATGCATTACCTCCTTATACCAGGGTCTAGACCTGCACCAGATCTATCACAGGGGCCCCCGGCTGATGATACATTACCTCCTGATACCGGGGTCTAGTCCTGCACCAGATCTATCACAGGGGCCCCGGCTGATGATACATTACCTCCTTATACCGGGGTCTAGTCCTGCACCAGATCTATCACAGGGGCCCCGGCTGATGATACATTACCTCCTTATACCGGGGTCTAGTCCTGCACCAGATCTATCACAGGGGCCCCGGCTGATGATACATTACCTCCTTATACCGGGGTCTAGTCCTGCACCAGATCTATCCCCGGGGCCCCGGCTGATGATACATTACCTCCTTATACCGGGGTCTAGTCCTGCACCAGATCTATCACAGGGGCCCCGGCTGATGATACATTACCTCCTTATACCGGGGTCTAGACCTGCACCAGATCTATCACAGGGGCCCCCGGCTGATGATACATTACCTCCTTATACCGGGGTCTAGTCCTGCACCAGATCTATCACAGGGGCCCCGGCTGATGATACATTACCTCCTGATACCGGGGTCTAGTCCTGCACCAGATCTATCCCCGGGGACCCGGCTGATGATACATTACCTCCTTATACCGGGGTCTAGTCCTGCACCAGATCTATCACAGGGGCCCCGGCTGATGATACATTACCTCCTTATACCGGGGTCTAGTCCTGCACCAGATCTATCCCCGGGGCCCCGGCTGATGATACATTACCTCCTGATACCGAGGTCTAGTCCTGCACCAGATCTATCACAGGGGCCCCGGCTGATGATACATTACCTCCTGATACCGGGGTCTAGTCCTGCACCAGATCTATCACAGGGGCCCCGGCTGATGATACATTACCTCCTGATACCGGGGTCTAGTCCTGCACCAGATCTATCACAGGGGCCCCGGCTGATGATACATTACCTCCTTATACCGGGGTCTAGACCTGCACCAGATCTATCACAGGGGCCCCGGCTGATGATACATTACCTCCTGATACCGGGGTCTAGTCCTGCACCAGATCTATCACAGGGGCCCCGGCTGATGATACATTACCTCCTTATACCGGGGTCTAGACCTGCACCAGATCTATCACAGGGGCCCCGGCTGATGATACATTACCTCCTTATACCGGGTTCTAGTCCTGCACCAGATCTATCACAGGGGCCCCGGCTGATGATACATTACCTCCTTATACCGGGGTCTAGACCTGCACCAGATCTATCACAGGGGCCCCGGCTGATGATACATTACCTCCTTATACCGGGGTCTAGACCTGCACCAGATCTATCACAGGGGCCCCGGCTGATGATACATTACCTCCTTATACCGGGGTCTAGTCCTGCACCAGATCTATCACAGGGGCCCCGGCTGATGATACATTACCTCCTTATACCGGGGTCTAGACCTGCACCAGATCTATCACAGGGGCCCCGGCTGATGATGCATTACCTCCTTATACCAGGGTCTAGACCTGCACCAGATCTATCACAGGGGCCCCCGGCTGATGATACATTACCTCCTGATACCGGGGTCTAGTCCTGCACCAGATCTATCCCCAGGGCCCCGGCTGATGATACATTACCTCCTTATACCGGGGTCTAGTCCTGCACCAGATCTATCACAGGGGCCCCGGCTGATGATACATTACCTCCTTATACCGGGGTCTAGACCTGCACCAGATCTATCACAGGGGCCCCCGGCTGATGATACATTACCTCCTTATACCGGGGTCTAGTCCTGCACCAGATCTATCACAGGGGCCCCGGCTGATGATACATTACCTCCTGATACCGGGGTCTAGTCCTGCACCAGATCTATCCCCGGGGCCCCGGCTGATGATACATTACCTCCTTATACCGGGGTCTAGACCTGCACCAGATCTATCACAGGGGCCCCCGGCTGATGATACATTACCTCCTTATACCGGGGTCTAGTCCTGCACCAGATCTATCACAGGGGCCCCGGCTGATGATACATTACCTCCTTATACCGGGGTCTAGTCCTGCACCAGATCTATCCCCGGGGCCCCGGCTGATGATACATTACCTCCTGATACCGAGGTCTAGTCCTGCACCAGATCTATCACAGGGGCCCCGGCTGATGATACATTACCTCCTGATACCGGGGTCTAGTCCTGCACCAGATCTATCACAGGGGCCCCGGCTGATGATACATTACCTCCTGATACCGGGGTCTAGTCCTGCACCAGATCTATCACAGGGGCCCCGGCTGATGATACATTACCTCCTTATACCGGGGTCTAGTCCTGCACCAGATCTATCACAGGGGCCCCGGCTGATGATACATTACCTCCTGATACCGGGGTCTAGTCCTGCACCAGATCTATCACAGGGGCCCCGGCTGATGATACATTACCTCCTTATACCGGGGTCTAGACCTGCACCAGATCTATCACAGGGGCCCCGGCTGATGATACATTACCTCCTTATACCGGGGTCTAGTCCTGCACCAGATCTATCACAGGGGCCCCGGCTGATGATACATTACCTCCTTATACCGGGGTCTAGACCTGCACCAGATCTATCACAGGGGCCCCGGCTGATGATACATTACCTCCTTATACCGGGGTCTAGTCCTGCACCAGATCTATCCCCGGGGCCCCGGCTGATGATACATTACCTCCTGATACCGGGGTCTAGTCCTGCACCAGATCTATCACAGGGGCCCCGGCTGATGATACATTACCTCCTGATACCGGGGTCTAGTCCTGCACCAGATCTATCACAGGGGCCCCGGGTGATGATACATTACCTCCTTATACCGGGGTCTAGTCCTGCACCAGATCTATAACAGGGGCCCCGGCTGATGATACATTACCTCCTTATACCGGGGTCTAGACCTGCACCAGATCTATCACAGGGGCCCCGGCTGATGATACATTACCTCCTTATACCGGGGTCTAGTTCTGCACCAGATCTATCCCCGGGGCCCCGGCTGATGATACATTACCTCCTGATACCGGGGTCTAGTCCTGCACCAGATCTATCACAGGGGCCCCGGCTGATGATACATTACCTCCTGATACCGGGGTCTAGTCCTGCACCAGATCTATCACAGGGGCCCCGGGTGATGATACATTACCTCCTTATACCGGGGTCTAACCCTGCACCAGATCTATCACAGGGGCCCCGGCTGATGATACATTACCTTCTTATTCCGGGGTCTAGTCCTGCACCAGATCTATCACAGGGGCCCCGGCTGATGATACATTACCTCCTTATACCGGGGTCTAGACCTGCACCAGATCTATCACAGGGGCCCCGGCTGATGATACATTACCTCCTTATACCGGGGTCTAGTCCTGCACCAGATCTATCACAGGGGCCCCGGCTGATGATACATTACCTTCTTATTCCGGGGTCTAGACCTGCACCAGATCTATCCCCGGGGCCCCGGCTGATGATACATTACCTCCTTATACCGGGGTCTAGACCTGCACCAGATCTATCACAGGGGCCCCGGCTGATGATACATTACCTCCCTATACCGGGGTCTAGTCCTGCACCAGATCTATCACAGGGGCCCCGGGTGATGATACATTACCTCCTTATACCGGGGTCTAGTCCTGCACCAGATCTATCACAGGGGCCCCGGCTGATGATACATTACCTCCTTATACCGGGGTCTAGTCCTGCACCAGATCTATCACAGGGGCCCCGGCAGATGATACATTACCTCCTTATACCGGGGTCTAGTCCTGCACCAGATCTATCACAGGGGCCCCGGCTGATGATACATTACCTCCTTATACCAGGGTCTAGTCCTGCACCAGATCTATCACAGGGGCCCCGGGTGATGATACATTACCTCCTTATACCGGAGTCTAGTCCTGCACCAGATCTATCACAGGGGCCCCGGCTGATGATACATTACCTCCTTATACCGGGGTCTAGACCTGCACCAGATCTATCACAGGGGCCCCGGCTGATGATACATTACCTCCTTATACCGGAGTCTAGTCCTGCACCAGATCTATCACAGGGGCCCCGGGTGATGATACATTACCTCCTTATACCGGGGTCTAGTCCTGCACCAGATCTATCACAGGGGCCCCGGCTGATGATACATTACCTCCTTATACCGGGGTCTAGTCCTGCACCAGATCTATCACAGGGGCCCCGGCAGATGATACATTACCTCCTTATACCGGGGTCTAGTCCTGCACCAGATCTATCACAGGGGCCCCGGCTGATGATAGATTACCTCCTTATACCAGGGTCTAGTCCTGCACCAGATCTATCACAGGGGCCCCGGGTGATGATACATTACCTCCTTATACCGGAGTCTAGTCCTGCACCAGATCTATCACAGGGGCCCCGGCTGATGATACATTACCTCCTTATACCGGGGTCTAGACCTGCACCAGATCTATCACAGGGGCCCCGGCTGATGATACATTACCTCCTTATACCGGAGTCTAGTCCTGCACCAGATCTATCACAGGGGCCCCGACTGATGATACATTACCTCCTTATACCGAGGTCTAGTCCTGCACCAGATCTATCACAGGGGCCCCGGCAGATGATACATTACCTCCTTATACCAGGGTCTAGACCTGCACCAGATCTATCACAGGGGCCCCGGCTGATGATACATTACCTCCTTATACCGGGGTCTAGTCCTGCACCAGATCTATCACAGGGGCCCCGGCTGATGATACATTACCTCCTTATACCGGGGTCTAGTCCTGCACCAGATCTATCACAGGGGCCCCGGCAGATGATACATTACCTCCTTATACCAGGGTCTAGACCTGCACCAGATCTATCACAGGGGCCCCGGCTGATGATACATTACCTCCTTATACCGGGGTCTAGTCCTGCACCAGATCTATCACAGGGGCCCCGGCTGATGATACATTACCTCCTTATACCGGGGTCTAGTCCTGCACCAGATCTATCACAGGGGCCCCGGCTGATGATACATTACCTCCTTATACCGGGGTCTAGTCCTGCACCAGATCTATCACAGGGGCCCCGGCTGATGATACATTACCTCCTTATACCGGGGTCTAGACCTGCACCAGATCTATCACAGGGGCCCCGACTGATGATACATTACCTCCTTATACGGGGGTCTAGTCCTGCTCCAGATCTATCACAGGGGCCCGGCTGATGATACATTACCTCCTTATACCGGGGTCTAGTCCTGCTCCAGATCTATCACAGGGGCCCCGACTGATGATACATTACCTCCTTATACCGGAGTCTAGTCCTGCACCAGATCTATCACAGGGGCCCCGGCAGATGATACATTACCTCCTTATACCGGGGTCTAGTCCTGCACCAGATCTATCACAGGGGCCCCGGCTGATGATACATTACCTCCTTATACCGGGGTCTAGTCCTGCACCAGATCTATCACAGGGGCCCCGGGTGATGATACATTACCTCCTTATACCGGGGTCTAGTCCTGCACCAGATCTATCACAGGGGCCCCGGCTGATGATACATTACCTCCTTATACCGGGGTCTAGACCTGCATCAGATCTATCACAGGGGCCCCGGGTGATGATACATTACCTCCTCATACCGGGGTCTAGACCTGCACCAGATCTATCACAGGGGCCCCGGCTGATGATACATTACCTCCTTATACCGGGGTCTAGACCTGCACCAGATCTATCACAGGGGCCCCGGCTGATAATACATTACCTCCTTATACCGGGGTCTAGTCCTGCACCAGATCTATCACAGGGGCCCCGGCTGATGATACATTACCTCCTTATACCGGGGTCTAGTCCTGCACCAGATCTATCACAGGGGCCCTGGCTGATGATACATTACCTCCTTATACCGGGGTCTAGTCCTGCACCAAATCTATCACAGGGGCCCCGGCTGATGATACATTACCTCCTTATACCGGGGTCTAGTCCTGTACCAGATCTATCACAGGGGCCCCGGCTGATGATACATTACCTCCTTATACCGGGGTCTAGTCCTGCACCAGATCTATCACAGGGGCCCCGGCTGATGATACATTACCTCCTTATACCGGGGTCTAGACCTGCACCAGATCTATCACAGGGGCCCCGGCTGATGATACATTACCTCCTTATACCGGGGTCTAGTCCTGCACCAGATCTATCACAGGGGCCCCGGCTGATGGTACATTACCTCCTTATACCGGGGTCTAGTCCTGCACCAGATCTATCACAGGGGCCCCGGCTGATGATACATTACTTCCTTATACCGGGGTCTAGACCTGCACCAGATCTATCACAGGGGCCCCGGGTGATGATACATTACCTCCTTATACCGGGGTCTAGACCGTCACCAGATCTATCACAGGGGCCCCGGCTGATGATACATTACTTCCTTATACCGGGGTCTAGTCCTGCACCAGATCTATCACAGGGGCCCCGGCTGATGATACATTACCTCCTTATACCGGGGTCTAGACCTGCACCAGATCTATCACAGGGGCCCCGGCAGATGATACATTACCTCCTTATACCGGGGTCTAGTCCTGCACCAGATCTATCACAGGGGCCCCGGCTGATGATACATTACCTCCTTATACCGGGGTCTAGACCTGCACCAGATCTATCACAGGGGCCCCGGCTGATGATACATTACCTCCTTATACCGGGGTCTAGTCCTGCACCAGATCTATCACAGGGGCCCCGGCTGATGATACATTACCTCCTTATACCGGGGTCTAGTCCTGCACCAGATCTATCACAGGGGCCCCGGCTGATGATACATTACCTCCTTATACCGGGGTCTAGTACTGCATCAGATCTATCACAGGGGCCCCGGCTGATGATACATTACCTCCTTATACCGGGGTCTAGACCTGCACCAGATCTATCACAGGGGCCCCGGCTGATGATACATTACCTCCTTATACCGGGGTCTAGTACTGCATCAGATCTATCACAGGGGCCCCGGCTGATGATACATTACCTCCTTATACCGGGGTCTAGACCTGCACCAGATCTATCACAGGGGCCCCGGCTGATGATACATTACCTCCTTATACCGGGGTCTAGACCTGCACCAGATCTATCACAGGGGCCCCGACTGATGATACATTACCTCCTTATACCGGGGTCTAGTCCTGCACCAGATCTATCCCCGGGGCCCCGGCTGATGATACATTACTTCCTTATACCGGGGTCTAGACCTGCACCAGATCTATCACAGGGGCCCCGGCTGATGATACATTACCTCCTTATACCAGGGTCTAGTCCTGCACCAGATCTATCACAGGGGCCCCGGCTGATGATACATTACCTCCTTATACCGGGGTCTAGACCGTCACCAGATCTATCACAGGGGCCCCGGCTGATGATACATTACCTCCTTATACCGGGGTCTAGACCTGCACCAGATCTATCACAGGGGCCCCGGCTGATGATACATTACCTCCTTATACCGGGGTCTAGTCCTGCACCAGATCTATCACAGGGGCCCCGGCTGATGATACATTACCTCCTTATACCGGGGTCTAGACCTGCACCAGATCTATCACAGGGGCCCCGGCTGATGATACATTACCTCCTTATACCGGGGTCTAGACCGTCACCAGATCTATCACAGGGGCCCCGGCTGATGATGCATTACCTCCTTATACCAGGGTCTAGACCTGCACCAGATCTATCACAGGGGCCCCCGGCTGATGATACATTACCTCCTTATACCGGGGTCTAGTCCTGCACCAGATCTATCACAGGGGCCCCGGCTGATGATACATTACCTCCTTATACCGGGGTCTAGACCTGCACCAGATCTATCACAGGGGCCCCGGCTGATGATACATTACCTCCTTATACCGGGGTCTAGACCTGCACCAGATCTATCACAGGGGCCCCGGCTGATGATACATTACCTCCTTATACCGGGGTCTAGTCCTGCACCAGATCTATCACAGGGGCCCCGGCTGATGATACATTACCTCCTTATACCGGGGTCTAGTCCTGCACCAGATCTATCACAGGGGCCCCGGCTGATGATACATTACCCCCTTATACCGGGGTCTAGTCCTGCACCAGATCTATCACAGGGGCCCCGACTGATGATACATTACCTCCTTATACCAGGGTCTAGACCTGCACCAGATCTATCACAGGGGCCCGGCTGATGATACATTACCTCCTTATACCGGGGTCTAGTCTTGCACCAGATCTATCACAGGGGCCCCGACTGATGATACATTACCTCCTTATACCGGGGTCTAGTCTTGCACCAGATCTATCACAGGGGCCCCGACTGATGATACATTACCTCCTTATACCGGGGTCTAGTCCTGCACCAGATCTATCACAGGGGCCCCGGCTGATGGTACATTACCTCCTTATACCGGGGTCTAGTCCTGCATCAGATCTATCACAGGGGCCCCGGCTGATGATACATTACCTCCTTATACCGGGGTCTAGTCCTGCACCAGATCTATCACAGGGGCCCCGGCTGATGATACATTACCTCCTTATACCGGGGTCTAGACCTGCACCATATCTATCACAGGGGCCCCGGCTGATGATACATTACCTCCTTATACCGGGGTCTAGTCCTGCACCAGATCTATCACAGGGGCCCCGGCTGATGATACATTACCTCCTTATACCGGGGTCTAGTCCTGCACCAGATCTATCACAGGGGCCCCGGCTGATGGTACATTACCTCCTTATACCGGGGTCTAGTCCTGCACCAGATCTATCACAGGGGCCCCGGCTGATGATACATTACCTCCTTATACCGGGGTCTAGACCTGCACCAGATCTATCACAGGGGCCCCGGCTGATGATACATTACCTCCTTATACCGGGGTCTAGTCCTGCACCAGATCTATCACAGGGGCCCCGGCAGATGATACATTACATCCTTATACCGGGGTCTAGTCCTGCACCAGATCTATCACAGGGGCCCCGGCTGATGATACATTACCTCCTTATACCGGGGTCTAGACCTGCACCAGATCTATCACAGGGGCCCCGGCTGATGATACATTACCTCCTTATACCGGGGTCTAGACCGTCACCAGATCTATCACAGGGGCCCCGGCTGATGATACATTACCTCCTTATACCGGGGTCTAGACCTGCACCAGATCTATCACAGGGGCCCCGGCTGATGATACATTACCTCCTTATACCGGAGTCTAGTCCTGCACCAGATCTATCACAGGGGCCCCGGCTGATGATACATTACCTCCTTATACCGGGGTCTAGTCCTGCACCAGATCTATCACAGGGGCCCCGGCTGATGATACATTACCTCCTTATACCGGAGTCTAGTCCTGCACCAGATCTATCACAGGGGCCCCGACTGATGATACATTACCTCCTTATACCGGGGTCTAGACCTGCTCCAGATCTATCACAGGGGCCCCGGCTGATGATACATTACCTCCTTATACCGGGGTCTAGACCTGCACCAGATCTATCACAGGGGCCCCGGCTGATGATACATTACCTCCTTATACCGGGGTCTAGTCCTGCACCAGATCTATCACAGGGGCCCCGGCTGATGATACATTACCTCCTTATACCGGGGTCTAGTCCTGCACCAGATCTATCACAGGGGCCCCGGCTGATGATACATTACCTCCTTATACCGGGGTCTAGTCCTGCACCAGATCTATCACAGGGGCCCCGGGTGATGATACATTACCTCCTTATACCGGGGTCTAGTCCTGCACCAGATCTATCACAGGGGCCCCGGCTGATGATACATTACCTCCTTATACCGGGGTCTAGACCTGCACCAGATCTATCACAGGGGCCCCGGCTGATGATACATTACCTCCTTATACCGGGGTCTAGTCCTGCACCAGATCTATCACAGGGGCCCCGGCTGATGATACATTACCTCCTTATACCGGGGTCTAGTCCTGCACCAGATCTATCACAGGGGCCCCGGCAGATGATACATTACCTCCTTATACCGGGGTCTAGACCTGCACCAGATCTATCACAGGGGCCCCGGCTGATGATACATTACCTCCTTATACCGGGGTCTAGTCCTGCTCCAGATCTATCACAGGGGCCCCGGCTGATGATACATTACCTCCTTATACCGGGGTCTAGACCTGCACCAGATCTATCACAGGGGCCCCGGCTGATGATACATTACCTCCTTATACCGGGGTCTAGACCTGCACCAGATCTATCACAGGGGCCCCGGCTGATGATACATTACCTCCTTATACCGGGGTGTAGGCCTGCACCAGATCTATCACAGGGGCCCCGGCTGATGATACATTACCTCCTTATACCGGGGTCTAGACCTGCACCAGATCTATCACAGGGGCCCCGGCTGATGATACATTACCTCCTTATACCGGAGTCTAGTCCTGCACCAGATCTATCACAGGGGCCCCGGCTGATGATACATTACCTCCTTATACCGGGGTCTAGTCCTGCACCAGATCTATCACAGGGGCCCCGGCTGATGATACATTACCTCCTTATGCCGGGGTCTAGACCTGCACCAGATCTATCACAGGGGCCCCGACTGACGATACATTACCTCCTTATACCGGGGTCTAGTCCTGCACCAGATCTATCCCCGGGGCCCCGGCTGACGATACATTACTTCCTTATACCGGGGTCTAGTCCTGCACCAGATCTATCACAGGGGCCCCGGCTGATGATACATTACCTCCTTATACCGGGGTCTAGACCTGCACCAGATCTATCACAGGGGCCCCGGCTGATGATACATTACCTCCTTATACCGGGGTCTAGACCGTCACCAGATCTATCACAGGGGCCCCGGCTGATGGTACATTACCTCCTTATACCGGGGTCTAGACCTGCACCAGATCTATCACAGGGGCCCCGGCTGATGATACATTACCTCCTTATACCGGGGTCTAGTCCTGCACCAGATCTATCACAGGGGCCCCGGCTGATGATACATTACTTCCTTATACCGGGGTCTAGACCTGCACCAGATCTATCACAGGGGCCCCGGCAGATGATACATTACATCCTTATACCGGGGTCTAGTCCTGCACCAGATCTATCACAGGGACCCCGGCTGATGATACATTACCTCCTTATACCGGGGTCTAGTCCTGCACCAGATCTATCACAGGGGCCCCGGCTGATGATACATTACTTCCTTATACCGGGGTTTAGACCTGCACCAGATCTATCACAGGGGCCCCGGCAGATGATACATTACATCCTTATACCGGGGTCTAGTCCTGCACCAGATCTATCACAGGGGCCCCGGGTGATGATACATTACCTCCTTATACCGGGGTCTAGACCTGCACCAGATCTATCACAGGGGCCCCGGCTGATGATACATTACTTCCTTATACCGGGGTTTAGACCTGCACCAGATCTATCACAGGGGCCCCGGCAGATGATACATTACATCCTTATACCGGGGTCTAGTCCTGCACCAGATCTATCACAGGGGCCCCGGGTGATGATACATTACCTCCTTATACCGGGGTCTAGACCTGCACCAGATCTATCACAGGGGCCCCGGCTGATGATACATTACCTCCTTATACCGGGGTCTAGTCCTGCACCAGATCTATCACAGGGGCCCCGGCTGATGATACATTACCTCCTTATACCGGGGTCTAGACCTGCACCAGATCTATCACAGGGGCCCCGGCTGATGATACATTACCTCCTTATACCGGGGTCTAGTCCTGCACCAGATCTATCACAGGGGCCCCGGCTGATGATACATTACCTCCTTATACCGGGGTCTAGTCCTGCACCAGATCTATCACAGGGGCCCCGGCTGATGATACATTACCTCCTTATACCGGGGTCTAGACCTGCACCAGATCTATCACAGGGGCCCCGGCTGATGATACATTACCTCCTTATACCGGAGTCTAGTCCTGCACCAGATCTATCACAGGGGCCCCGACTGATGATACATTACCTCCTTATACCGGGGTCTAGTCCTGCACCAGATCTATCACAGGGGCCCCGGCTGATGATACATTACCTCCTTATACCGGGGTCTAGACCTGCACCAGATCTATCACAGGGGCCCCGGCTGATGGTACATTACCTCCTTATACCGGGGTCTAGTCCTGCACCAGATCTATCACAGGGGCCCCGGCTGATGATACATTACCTCCTTATACCGGAGTCTAGTCCTGCACCAGATCTATCACAGGGGCCCCGACTGATGATACATTACCTCCTTATACCGGAGTCTAGTCCTGCACCAGATCTATCACAGGGGCCCCGGCTGATGATACATTACCTCCTTATACCGGGGTCTAGTCCTGCACCAGATCTATCACAGGGGCCCCGGCTGATGATACATTACCTCCTTATACCGGGGTCTAGACCTGCACCAGATCTATCACAGGGGCCCCGGCTGATGATACATTACCTCCTTATACCGGGGTCTAGTCCTGCACCAGATCTATCACAGGGGCCCCGGCTGATGATACATTACCTCCTTATACCGGGGTCTAGTCCTGCACCAGATCTATCACAGGGGCCCCGGCTGATGATACATTACCTCCTTATACCGGAGTCTAGTCCTGCACCAGATCTATCACAGGGGCCCCGGCTGATGATACATTACCTCCTTATACCGGGGTCTAGACCTGCACCAGATCTATCACAGGGGCCCCGGCTGATGATACATTACCTCCTTATACCGGGGTCTAGTCCTGCACCAGATCTATCACAGGGGCCCCGGCTGATGGTACATTACCTCCTTATACCGGGGTCTAGTCCTGCACCAGATCTATCACAGGGGCCCCGGCTGATGATACATTACCTCCTTATACCGGGGTCTAGACCTGCACCAGATCTATCACAGGGGCCCCGGCTGATGATACATTACCTCCTTATACCGGGGTCTAGTCCTGCACCAGATCTATCACAGGGGCCCCGGCTGATGATACATTACCTCCTTATACCGGGGTCTAGTCCTGCACCAGATCTATCACAGGGGCCCCGGCTGATGATACATTACCTCCTTATACCGGGGTCTAGTCCTGCACCAGATCTATCACAGGGGCCCCGGCTGATGATACATTACCTCCTTATACCGGGGTCTAGACCGTCACCAGATCTATCACAGGGGCCCCGGCTGATGATACATTACCTCCTTATACCGGGGTCTAGTCCTGCACCAGATCTATCACAGGGGCCCCGACTGATGATACATTACCTCCTTATACCAGGGTCTAGTCCTGCTCCAGATCTATCACAGGGGCCCCGGCTGATGATACATTACCTCCTTATACCGGGGTCTAGTCCTGCACCAGATCTATCACAGGGGCCCCGGCTGATGATACATTACCCCCTTATACCGGGGTCTAGTCCTGCACCAGATCTATCACAGGGGCCCCGGCTGATGATACATTACCTCCTTATACCGGGGTCTAGACCTGCACCAGATCTATCACAGGGGCCCCAGCTGATGATACATTACCTCCTTATACCGGGGTCTAGACCTGCTCCAGATCTATCACAGGGGCCCCGGCTGATGATACATTACCTCCTTATCCCGGGGTCTAGTCCTGCACCAGATCTATCACAGGGGCCCCGACTGATGATACATTACCTCCTTATACCGGGGTCTAGTCCTGCTCCAGATCTATCACAGGGGCCCCGACTGATGATACATTACCTCCTTATACCGGGGTCTAGTCCTGCACCAGATCTATCACAGGGGCCCCGGCTGATTATACATTACCTCCTTATACCGGGGTCTAGACCTGCACCAGATCTATCACAGGGGCCCCGACTGATGATACATTACCTCCTTATACCGGGGTCTAGACCTGCACCAGATCTATCACAGGGGCCCCGGCTGATGATACATTACCTCCTTATACCGGGGTCTAGACCTGCACCAGATCTATCACAGGGGCCCCGGCTGATGGTACATTACCTCCTTATACCGGGGTCTAGACCTGCACCAGATCTATCACAGGGGCCCCGGCTGATGATACATTACCCCCTTATACCGGGGTCTAGTCCTGCACCAGATCTATCACAGGGGCCCCGGCTGATGATACATTACCTCCTTATACCGGGGTCTAGACCTGCACCAGATCTATCACAGGGGCCCCGGCAGATGATACATTACCTCCTTATACCGGGGTCTAGTCCTGCACCAGATCTATCACAGGGGCCCCGGCTGATGGTACATTACCTCCTTATACCGGGGTCTAGACCTGCACCAGATCTATCACAGGGGCCCCGGCTGATGATACATTACCTCCTTATACCGTGGTCTAGTCCTGCACCAGATCTATCACAGGGGCCCCTGCTGATGGTACATTACCTCCTTATACCAGGGTCTAGTCCTGCACCAGATCTATCACAGGGGCCCCGGCTGATGATACATTACCTCCTTATACCGGGGTCTAGTCCTGCACCAGATCTATCACAGGGGCCCCGGCTGATGATACATTACCTCCTTATACCGGGGTCTAGACCGTCACCAGATCTATCACAGGGGCCCCGGCTGATGATACATTACCTCCTTATACCGGGGTCTAGTCCTGCACCAGATCTATCACAGGGGCCCCGGCTGATGATACATTACCTCCTTATACCGGAGTCTAGACCTGCACCAGATCTATCCCCGGGGCCCCGACTGATGATACATTACCTCCTTATACCGGGGTCTAGACCTGCACCAGATCTATCACAGGGGCCCCGGCTGATGATACATTACCTCCTTATACCGGGGTCTAGTCCTGCACCAGATCTATCACAGGGGCCCCGGCTGATGATACATTACCTCCTTATACCGGGGTCTAGACCTGCACCAGATCTATCACAGGGGCCCCGGCTGATGATACATTACCTCCTTATACCGGGGTCTAGACCTGCACCAGATCTATCACAGGGGCCCCGGCTGATGATACATTACCTCCTTATACCGGGGTCCAGTCCTGCACCAGATCTATCACAGGGGCCCCGGCAGATGATACATTACCTCCTTATACCGGGGTCTAGACCTGCACCAGATCTATCACAGGGGCCCCGGCAGATGATACATTACCTCCTTATACCGGGGTCTAGTCCTGCACCAGATCTATCACAGGGGCCCCGGCTGATGATACATTACCTCCTTATACCGGGGTCTAGTCCTGCACCAGATCTATCACAGGGGCCCCGGCTGATGGTACATTACCTCCTTATACCGGGGTCCAGTCCTGCACCAGATCTATCACAGGGGCCCCGGCTGATGATACATTACCTCCTTATACCGGGGTCTAGTCCTGTACCAGATCTATCACAGGGGCCCCGGCTGATGATACATTACCTCCTTATACCGGGGTCTAGTCCTGCACCAGATCTATCACAGGGGCCCCGGCTGATGATACATTACCTCCTTATACCGGGGTCTAGTCCTGCCCCAGATCTATCACAGGGGCCCCGGCTGATGATACATTACCTCCTTATACCGGGGTCTAGACCTGCACCAGATCTATCACAGGGGCCCCGGCTGATGATACATTACCTCCTGATACCGGGGTCTAGTCCTGCACCAGATCTATCACAGGGGCCCCGGCTGATGATACATTACCTCCTTATACCAGGGTCTAGACCTGCACCAGATCTATCACAGGGGCCCCGGCTGATGATACATTACCTCCTTATACCGGGGTCTAGTCCTGCCCCAGATCTATCACAGGGGCCCCGGCTGATGATACATTACCTCCTTATACCGGGGTCTAGACCTGCACCAGATCTATCACAGGGGCCCCGGCTGATGATACATTACCTCCTGATACCGGGGTCTAGTCCTGCACCAGATCTATCACAGGGGCCCCGGCTGATGATACATTACCTCCTTATACCGGGGTCTAGACCTGCACCAGATCTATCACAGGGGCCCCGGCTGATGATACATTACCTCCTGATACCGGGGTCTAGTCCTGCACCAGATCTATCACAGGGGCCCCGGCTGATGATACATTACCTCCTTATACCGGGGTCTAGACCTGCACCAGATCTATCACAGGGGCCCCGGCTGATGATACATTACCTCCTGATACCGGGGTCTAGTTCTGCACCAGATCTATCACAGGGGCCCCGGCTGATGGTACATTACCTCCTTATACCGGGGTCTAGACCGTCACCAGATCTATCACAGGGGCCCCGGCTGATGATACATTACCTTCTTATACCGGGGTCTAGTCCTGCACCAGATCTATCACAGGGGCCCCGGCTGATGATACATTACCTCCTTATACCGGGGTCTAGTCCTGCACCAGATCTATCACAGGGGCCCCGGCTGATGATACATTACCTCCTTATACCGGGGTCTAGACCTGCACCAGATCTATCACAGGGGCCCCGGCTGATGATACATTACCTCCTGATACCGGGGTCTAGTCCTGCACCAGATCTATCACAGGGGCCCCGGCTGATGATACATTACCTCCTTATACCGGGGTCTAGACCTGCACCAGATCTATCACAGGGGCCCCGGCTGATGATACATTACCTCCTGATACCGGGGTCTAGTCCTGCACCAGATCTATCACAGGGGCCCCGGCTGATGATACATTACCTCCTTATACCGGGGTCTAGACCTGCACCAGATCTATCACAGGGGCCCCGGCTGATGATACATTACCTCCTTATACCGGGGTCTAGACCTGCACCAGATCTATCACAGGGGCCCCGGCTGATGATACATTACCTCCTGATACCGGGGTCTAGTTCTGCACCAGATCTATCACAGGGGCCCCGGCTGATGGTACATTACCTCCTTATACCGGGGTCTAGACCGTCACCAGATCTATCACAGGGGCCCCGGCTGATGATACATTACCTTCTTATACCGGGGTCTAGTCCTGCACCAGATCTATCACAGGGGCCCCGGCTGATGATACATTACCTCCTTATACCGGGGTCTAGTCCTGCACCAGATCTATCCCCGGGGCCCCGGCAGATGATACATTACCTCCTTATACCGGGGTCTAGACCTGCACCAGATCTATCACAGGGGCCCCGGCTGATGATACATTACCTCCTTATACCAGGGTCTAGTCCTGCACCAGATCTATCACAGGGGCCCCGGCTGATGATACATTACCTCCTTATACCGGGGTCTAGACCTGCACCAGATCTATCACAGGGGCCCCGGCTGATGATACATTACCTCCTGATACCGGGGTCTAGACCTGCACCAGATCTATCACAGGGGCCCCGGGTGATGATACATTACCTCCTTATACCGAGGTCTAGACCTGCACCAGATCTATCACAGGGGCCCCGGCTGATGATACATTACCTCCTTATACCGGGGTCTAGACCTGCACCAGATCTATCACAGGGGCCCCGGCTGATGATACATTACCTCCTTATACCAGGGTCTAGTCCTGCACCAGATCTATCACAGGGGCCCCGGCTGATGATACATTACCTCCTTATACCGGGGTCTAGACCTGCACCAGATCTATCACAGGGGCCCCGGCTGATGATACATTACCTCCTTATACCGGGGTCTAGTCCTGCACCAGATCTATCACAGGGGCCCCGGCTGATGATACATTACCTCCTTATACCGGGGTCTAGACCTGCACCAGATCTATCACAGGGGCCCCGGCTGATGATACATTACCTCCTTATACCGGGGTCTAGTCCTGCACCAGATCTATCACAGGGGCCCCGGCTGATGATACATTACCTCCTTATACCGGGGTCTAGACCGTCACCAGATCTATCACAGGGGCCCCGGCTGATGATACATTACCTCCTTATACCGGGGTCTAGTCCTGCACCAGATCTATCACAGGGGCCCCGACTGATGATACATTACCTCCTTATACCAGGGTCTAGTCCTGCTCCAGATCTATCACAGGGGCCCCGGCTGATGATACATTACCTCCTTATACCAGGGTCTAGTCCTGCTCCAGATCTATCACAGGGGCCCCGGCTGATGATACATTACCTCCTTATACCGGGGTCTAGACCTGCACCAGATCTATCACAGGGGCCCCGGCTGATGATACATTACCTCCTTATACCGGGGTCTAGACCTGCACCAGATCTATCACAGGGGCCCCGGCTGATGATACATTACCTCCTTATACCGGGGTCTAGACCTGCACCAGATCTATCACAGGGGCCCCGGCAGATGATACATTACCTCCTTATACCGGGGTCTAGTCCTGCACCAGATCTATCACAGGGGCCCCGGCTGATGGTACATTACCTCCTTATACCGGGGTCTAGACCTGCACCAGATCTATCACAGGGGCCCCGGCTGATGATACATTACCTCCTTATACCGGGGTCTAGTCCTGCACCAGATCTATCACAGGGGCCCCGGCTGATGGTACATTACCTCCTTATACCGGGGTCTAGTCCTGCACCAGATCTATCACAGGGGCCCCGGCTGATGATACATTACCTCCTTATACCGGGGTCTAGTCCTGCACCAGATCTATCACAGGGGCCCCGGCTGATGATACATTACCTCCTTATACCGGGGTCTAGACCGTCACCAGATCTATCACAGGGGCCCCGGCTGATGATACATTACCTCCTTATACCGGGGTCTAGTCCTGCACCAGATCTATCACAGGGGCCCCGGCTGATGATACATTACCTCCTTATACCGGGGTCTAGTCCTGCACCAGATCTATCACAGGGGCCCCGGCTGATGATACATTACCTCCTTATACCGGGGTCTAGTCCTGCACCAGATCTATCACAGGGGCCCCGGCTGATGATACATTACCTCCTTATACCGGGGTCTAGTCCTGCACCAGATCTATCACAGGGGCCCCGGCTGATGATACATTACCTCCTTATACCGGGGTCTAGACCTGCACCAGATCTATCACAGGGGCCCCGGCAGATGATACATTACCTCCTTATACCGGGGTCTAGTCCTGCACCAGATCTATCACAGGGGCCCCGGCTGATGATACATTACCTCCTTATACCGGGGTCTAGTCCTGCACCAGATCTATCACAGGGGCCCCGGCTGATGGTACATTACCTCCTTATACCGGGGTCTAGTCCTGCACCAGATCTATCACAGGGGCCCCGGCTGATGATACATTACCTCCTTATACCGGGGTCTAGTCCTGCACCAGATCTATCACAGGGGCCCCGGCTGATGATACATTACCTCCTGATACCGGGGTCTAGTCCTGCACCAGATCTATCACAGGGGCCCCGGCTGATGATACATTACCTCCTTATACCGGGGTCTAGTCCTGCACCAGATCTATCACAGGGGCCCCGGCTGATGGTACATTACCTCCTTATACCGGGGTCTAGACCTGCACCAGATCTATCACAGGGGCCCCGGCTGATGATACATTACCTCCTTATACCGGGGTCTAGACCTGCACCAGATCTATCACAGGGGCCCCGGCTGATGATACATTACCTCCTTATACCGGGGTCTAGTTCTGCACCAGATCTATCACAGGGGCCCCGGCTGATAATACATTACCTCCTTATACCGGAGTCTAGTCCTGCACCAGATCTATCACAGTGGCCCCGGGTGATGATACATTGCCTCCTTATACCGGGGTCTAGACCTGCACCAGATCTATCACAGGGGCCCCGGCTGATGATACATTACCTCCTTATACCGGGGTCTAGACCTGCACCAGATCTATCACAGGGGCCCCGGGTGATGATACATTGCCTCCTTATACCGGGGTCTAGTCCTGCACCAGATCTATCCCCGGGGCCCCGGCAGATGATACATTACCTTCTTATACCGGGGTCTAGTCCTGCACCAGATCTATCACAGGGGCCCCGGCTGATGGTACATTACCTCCTTATACCGGGGTCTAGTCCTGTACCAGATCTATCACAGGGGCCCCGGCTGATGATACATTACCTCCTTATACCGGGGTCTAGTCCTGCACCAGATCTATCACAGGGGCCCTGGAGGATGATACATTACCTCCTTATACCGGGGTCTAGACCTGCACCAGATCTATCACAGGGGCCCCGGCTGATGATACATTACCTCCTTATACCGGAGTCTAGTCCTGCATCAGATCTATCACAGGGGCCCCGGCTGATGATACATTACCTCCTTATACCGGGGTCTAGACCTGCACCAGATCTATCACAGGGGCCCCGGCTGATGATACATTACCTCCTTATACCGGGGTCTAGTCCTGCACCAGATCTATCACAGGGGCCCCGGCTGATGATACATTACCTCCTTATACCGGGGTCTAGTCCTGCCCCAGATCTATCACAGGGGCCCCGGCTGATGATACATTACTTCCTTATACCGGGGTCTAGACCTGCCCCAGATCTATCACAGGGGCCCCGGCTGATGATACATTACCTCCTTATACCGGGGTCTAGTCCTGCCCCAGATCTATCACAGGGGCCCCGGCTGATGATACATTACTTCCTTATACCGGGGTCTAGACCTGCCCCAGATCTATCACAGGGGCCCCGGCTGATGATACATTACCTCCTTATACCGGGGTCTAGTCCTGCACCAGATCTGTCACAGGGGCCCCGGCTGATGATACATTACCTCCTTATACCGGGGTCTAGTCCTGCACCAGATCTATCACAGGGGCCCCGGGTGATGATACATTACCTCCTTATACCGGGGTCTAGACCTGCACCAGATCTATCACAGGGGCCCCGGCTGATGATACATTACCTCCTTATACCGGGGTCTAGACCTGCACCAGATCAATCACAGGGGCCCCGGCTGATGATACATTACCTCCTTATACCGGGGTCTAGACCTGCACCAGATCTATCACAGGGGCCCCGGGTGATGATACATTACCTCCTTATACCAGGGTCTAGTCCTGCACCAGATCTATCACAGGGGCCCCGGCTGATGATACATTACCTCCTTATACCGGGGTCTAGTCCTGCACCAGATCTATCACAGGGGCCCCGGCTGATGATACATTACCTCCTTATACCGGGGTCTAGACCTGCACCAGATCTATCACAGGGG
Source organism: Bufo bufo (assembly GCF_905171765.1). Taxonomy (NCBI): domain Eukaryota; kingdom Metazoa; phylum Chordata; class Amphibia; order Anura; family Bufonidae; genus Bufo; species Bufo bufo. Next base: position 230,322,136 of record NC_053396.1, read on the forward strand.
CCCCGGCTGATGATACATTACTTCCTTATACCGGGGTCTAGACCTGCACCAGATCTATCACAGGGGCCCCGGCTGATGATACATTACCTCCTTATACCGGGGTCTAGACCTGCACCAGATCTATCAAAGGGGCCCCGGCTGATGATACATTACCTCCTTATACCGGGGTCTAGACCTGCACCAGATCTATCACAGGGGCCCCGGCTGATGATACATTACCTCCTTATACCGGGGTCTAGTCCTGCTCCAGATCTATCACAGGGGCCCCGGCTGATGATACATTACCTCCTTATACCGAGGTCTAGTACTGCATCAGATCTATCACAGGGGCCCCGGCTGATGATACATTACCTCCTGATACCGGGGTCTAGTCCTGCACCAGATCTATCACAGGGGCCCCGGCTGATGATACATTACCTCCTTATACCGGGGTCTAGACCTGCACCAGATCTATCACAGGGGCCCCGGGTGATGATACATTACCTCCTTATACCGGGGTCTAGACCTGCACCAGATCTATCACAGGGGCCCCGGCTGATGATACATTACCTCCTTATACCGGGGTCTAGACCGTCACCAGATCTATCACAGGGGCCCCGGCTGACGATACATTACCTCCGTATACCGGGGTCTAGTCCTGCACCAGATCTATCACAGGGGCCCCGGCTGATGATACATTACCTCCTTATACCGGGGTCTAGTCCTGCACCAGATCTATCACAGGGGCCCCGGGTGATGATACATTACCTCCTTATACCGGGGTCTAGTCCTGCACCAGATCTATCACAGGGGCCCCGGCTGATGATACATTACCTCCTTATACCGGGGTCTAGGCCTGCACCAGATCTATCACAGGGGCCCCGGCTGATGATACATTACCTCCTTATACCGGGGTCTAGTCCTGCACCAGATCTATCACAGGGGCCCCGGCTGATGATACATTACCTCCTTATACCGGGGTCTAGTCCTGCACCAGATCTATCACAGGGGCCCCGGCTGATGATACATTACCTCCTTATACCGGGGTCTAGTCCTGCTTCAGATCTATCACAGGGGCCCCGGCAGATGATACATTACCTCCTTATACCGGGGTCTAGACCTGCACCAGATCTATCACAGGGGCCCCGGCTGATGATACATTACCTCCTTATACCGGGGTCTAGTCCTGCACCAGATCTATCACAGGGGCCCCGGCTGATGATACATTACCTCCTTATACCGGGGTCTAGGCCTGCACCAGATCTATCACAGGGGCCCCGGCTGATGATACATTACCTCCTTATACCGGGGTCTAGACCTGCACCAGATCTATCACAGGGGCCCCCGGCTGATGATACATTACCTCCTTATACCGGGGTCTAGTCCTGCACCAGATCTATCACAGGGGCCCCGGCTGATGATACATTACCTCCTTATACCGGGGTCTAGTCCTGCACCAGATCTATCACAGGGGCCCCGGGTGATGATACATTACCTCCTTATACCGGGGTCTAGTCCTGCACCAGATCTATCACAGGGGCCCCGGCTGATGATACATTACCTCCTTATACCAGGGTCTAGTCCTGCACCAGATCTATCACAGGGGCCCCGGCTGATGATACATTACCTCCTTATACCGAGGTCTAGTCCTGCACCAGATCTATCACAGGGGCCCCGGCTGATGATACATTACCTCCTTATACCGGGGTCTAGTCCTGCACCAGATCTATCACTGGGGCCCCGGCTGATGATACATTACCTCCTTATACCGGGGTCTAGACCTGCACCAGATCTATCACAGGGGCCCCGGCTGATGATACATTACCTCCTTATACCGGGGTCTAGTCCTGCACCAGATCTATCACAGGGGCCCCGGCTGATGACACATTACCTCCTTATACCGGGGTCTAGACCGTCACCAGATCTATCACAGGGGCCCCGGCTGATGATACATTACCTCCTTATACCGGGGTCTAGACCTGCACTAGATCTATCACAGGGGCCCCGGCTGATGATACATTACCTCCTTATACCGGGGTCTAGACCTGCACCAGATCTATCACAGGGGCCCCGGCTGATGATACATTACCTCCTTATACCGGGGTCTAGACCTGCACCAGATCTATCACAGGGGCCCCGGCTGATGATACATTACCTCCTTATACCGGGGTCTAGACCTGCTCCAGATCTATCACAGGGGCCCCGGCTGATGATACATTACCTCCTTATACCGGGGTCCAGTCCTGCACCAGATCTATCACAGGGGCCCCGGCTGATGATACATTACCTCCTTATACCGGGGTCTAGACCTGCACCAGATCTATCACAGGGGCCCCGGCTGATGACACATTACCTCCTTATACCGGGGTCTAGTCCTGCACCAGATCTATCACAGGGGCCCCGACTGATGATACATTACCTCCTTATACCGGGGTCTAGACCTGCACCAGATCTATCACAGGGGCCCCGGCTGATGATACATTACCTCCTTATACCGGGGTCTAGTCCTGCACCAGATCTATCACAGGGGCCCCGGCTGATGATACATTACCTCCTTATACCGGGGTCTAGACCTGCATCAGATCTATCACAGGGGCCCCGGCTGATGATACATTACCTCCTTATACCGGGGTCTAGTCCTGCACCAGATCTATCACAGGGGCCCCGGCTGATGATACATTACCTCCTTATACCGGAGTCTAGTCCTGCATCAGATCTATCACAGGGGCCCCGGCTGATGATACATTACCTCCTTATACCGGGGTCTAGACCTGCACCAGATCTATCACAGGGGCCCCGGCTGATGATACATTACCTCCTTATACCGGGGTCTAGACCTGCACCAGATCTATCACAGGGGCCCCGGCTGATGATACATTACCTCCTTATACCGGGGTCTAGTCCTGCACCAGATCTATCACAGGGGCCCCGGCTGATGATACATTACCTCCTTATACCGGGGTCTAGACCTGCACCAGATCTATCACAGGGGCCCCGGCTGATGATACATTACCTCCTTATACCGGGGTCTAGACCTGCACCAGATCTATCACAGGGGCCCCGGCTGATGATACATTACCTCCTTATACCGGGGTCTAGACCTGCACCAGATCTATCACAGGGGCCCCGGCTGATGATACATTACCTCCTTATACCGGGGTCTAGACCTGCACCAGATCTATCACAGGAGCCCCGGCTGATGATACATTACCTCCTTATACCGCGGTCTAGTCCTGCTCCAGATCTATCACAGGGGCCCCGGCTGATGATACATTACCTCCTTATACCGGGGTCTAGACCTGCACCAGATCTATCACAGGGGCCCCGGCTGATGATACATTACCTCCTTATACCAGAGTCTAGTCCTGCACCAGATCTATCACAGGGGCCCCGGCTGATGATACATTACCTCCTTATACCGGGGTCTCGTCCTGCACCAGATCTATCACAGGGGCCCCGGCTGATGATACATTACCTCCTTATACCGGGGTCTAGTCCTGCACCAGATCTATCACAGGGGCCCCGGCTGATGATACATTACCTCCTTATACCGGGGTCTAGTCCTGCCCCAGATCTATCACAGGGGCCCCGGCTGATGATACATTACCTCCTTATACCGGGGTCTAGTCCTGCACCAGATCTATCACAGGGGCCCCGGCTGATGATACATTACTTCCTTATACCGGGGTCTAGACCTGCCCCAGATCTATCACAGGGGCCCCGGCTGATGATACATTACTTCCTTATACCGGGGTCTAGACCTGCCCCAGATCTATCACAGGGGCCCCGGCTGATGATACATTACCTCCTTATACCGGGGTCTAGTCCTGCATCAGATCTATCACAGGGGCCCCGGCTGATGATACATTACCTCCTTATACCGGGGTCTAGACCTGCACCAGATCTATCACAGGGGCCCCGGCTGATGATACATTACCTCCTTATACCGGGGTCTCGTCCTGCACCAGATCTATCACAGGGGCCCCGGCTGATGATACATTACCTCCTTATACCGGGGTCTAGTCCTGCACCAGATCTATCACAGGGGCCCCGGCTGATGATACATTACCTCCTTATACCGGGGTCTAGTCCTGCCCCAGATCTATCACAGGGGCCCCGGCTGATGATACATTACCTCCTTATACCGGGGTCTAGACCTGCACCAGATCCATCACAGGGGCCCCGGCTGATGATACATTACCTCCTTATACCGGGGTCTAGTCCTGCATCAGATCTATCACAGGGGCCCCGGCTGATGATACATTACTTCCTTATACCGGGGTCTAGACCTGCCCCAGATCTATCACAGGGGCCCCGGCTGATGATACATTACCTCCTTATACCGGGGTCTAGTCCTGCACCAGATCTATCACAGGGGCCCCGGGTGATGATACATTACCTCCTTATACCGGGGTCTAGTCCTGCACCAGATCTATCACAGGGGCCCCGGCTGATGATACATTACCTCCTTATACCGGGGTCTAGTCCTGCACCAGATCTATCACAGGGGCCCCGGCTGATGATACATTACTTCCTTATACCGGGGTCTAGACCTGCACCAGATCTGTCACAGGGGCCCCGGCTGATGATACATTACCTCCTTATACCAGGGTCTAGACCTGCACCAGATCTATCACAGGGGCCCCGGCTGATGATACATTACCTCCTTATACCGGGGTCTAGTCCTTCACCAGATCTATCACAGGGGCCCCGGCTGATGATACATTACCTCCTTATACCGGGGTCTAGTCCTGCACCAGATCTATCACAGGGGCCCCGGCTGATGATACATTACCTCCTTATACCGGGGTCTAGTCCTGCACCAGATCTATCACAGGGGCCCCGGCTGATGACACATTACCTCCTTATACCGGGGTCTAGTCCTGGACCAGATCTATCACAGGGGCCCCGGCTGATGATACATTACCTCCTTATACCGGGGTCTAGACCTGCACCAGATCTATCACAGGGGCCCCGGCTGATGATACATTACCTCCTTATACCGGGGTCTAGTCCTGCACCAGATCTATCACAGGGGCCCCGGCTGATGATACATTACATCCTTATACCGGGGTCTAGTCCTGCACCAGATCTATCACAGGGGCCCCGGCTGATGATACATTACCTCCTTATACCGGGGTCTAGACCTGCTCCAGATCTATCACAGGGGCCCCGGCTGATGATACATTACCTCCTTATACCGGGGTCTAGTCCTGCACCAGATCTATCACAGGGGCCCCGGCTGATGATACATTACCTCCTTATACCGGGGTCTAGTCCTGCTCCAGATCTATCACAGGGGCCCCGGCTGATGGTACATTACCTCCTTATACCGGGGTCTAGTCCTGCTCCAGATCTATCACAGGGGCCCCGGCTGATGATACATTACCTCCTTATACCGGGGTCTAGTCCTGCACCAGATCTATCACAGGGGCCCCGGCTGATGATACATTACCTCCTTATACCGGGGTCTAGTCCTGCACCAGATCTATCACAGGGGCCCCGGCTGATGATACATTACCTCCTGATACCGGGGTCTAGTCCTGCACCAGATCTATCACAGGGGCCCCGGGTGATGATACATTACCTCCTTATACCGGGGTCTAGTCCTCGCCACATTCACCAGTGCTATAAACAGTGGGTGCAGCGTGCGAGGGGCAGACGGCAGGTCGGTCTCATCTATCATTTTCTAGGTCCGTTTGTGGAGTAGAAATGATCTAAATCTCCTCCAGAATGGGATGCGCCGGCCCAGCGTCGCTACATAACTTAGGCGCATCAAGCCCCAGCGCAGGAATAATAAGACCAGCGTCTAAAACGCGACCCTAAAAAATTACCCAAAATGTTTTTGCAAAATGAGGCCTTTAAAGCCCCTGCTTCTTCCTTCCACACCCCGTTCACAGTAACCTCCACCTTCTTTGTGAGCAAAAGTTGTAGAAATCCGAGGCACTTTTTACATTCTGGATGCAGACACATCAGTAAATCAGCGCAGCGTCCTCCTTCTCATCAGGGCCAGGATTTTGGTGGCTGTCCCCCATCCTCCGGGCGGCTGCAGCATGCCCGGATATCACAGGTATCTGCTCCTGCATCCTTACGTGTTCACCGCCAGCGGACAGCGCACGGGTCAGGGATCATCCTACGATAGCGTCACATAGAGCACAGGCCCGGAGACGATGAGCTCCATCTACACCTGCAAAAATTACAGGGAACTGCCTGCAGGGTAATCCCGAGGGCGAAGGGGCAATTCACTAAGTAGAAACTACATATAGGACGCGGACAGCCTGCGCAAGACTATAAAAACCGGCCTCTAAACCGCTGCCCCTAAAAAATTACCCAAATTTTATAATAATGGAATGATGCTGAGATGTAAACTCCACAGAAGTGACGCCCAATTTGACTGTGGACCGAAAACTGCGAAGAAATAAAGACGACGACAACAGCTGCTGCTTCCCCTCAACACCACAAGATGGCGACAATGTCCAAATCAACAGGGTTGTCAGAAAGGATGACGCTCGGGGTCCAGGATAATGACACTGGGGGTACAGGATAATGACGCTGACACTTGGGGTACAGGATAATGACGCAGACACTTGGGGTACAGGATAATGACGCAGACACTTGGGGTACAGGATAATGACGCAGACACTTGGGGTACAGGATAATGACGCTGACACTGGGGGTACAGGATAATGACGCTGACACTCGGGGTACAGGATAATGACGCTGACACTCGGGGTACAGGATAATGACGCTGACACTCGGGGTACAGGATAAGGACGCTGACACTCGGGGTACAGGATAAGGACGCTGACACTCTGGGTACAGGATAATGACACTGACACTCGGGGTACAGGATAATGACGCTGACACTCGGGGTACAGGATAATGACGCTGACACTCGGGGTACAGGATAATGACGCTGACACTCGGGGTACAGGATAATGACGCTGACACTCGGGGTACAGGATAATGACACTGACACTCGGGGTACAGGATAATGACACACTGACACTCGGGGTACAGGATAATGACGCTGACACTCGGGGTACAGGATAATGACACTGACACTGGGGGTACAGGATAATGACACTGACACTCGGGGTACAGGATAATGACACTGACACTCGGGGTACAGGATAATGACACTGACACTGGGGGTACAGGATAATGACACTGACACTCGGGGTACAGGATAATGACACTGACACTGGGGGTACAGGATAATGACACTGACACTCGGGGTACAGGATAATGACACTGACACTGGGGGTACAGGATAATGACGCAGACACTCGGGGTACAGGATAATGACACTGACACTGGGGGTACAGGATAATGACACTGACACTTGGGGTACAGGATAATGACACTGACACTGGGGGTACAGGATAATGACACTGACACTTGGGGTACAGGATAATGACACTGACACTCGGGGTACAGGATAATGACACTCGGGGTACAGGATAATGACACTGACACTTGGGGCACAGGATAATGACACTGACACTGGGGGTACAGGATAATGACACTGACACTTGGGGTACAGGATAATGACACTGACACTGGGGGTACAGGATAATGACACTGACACTTAGGGTACAGGATAATGACACTGACACTCGGGGTACAAGATAATGACACACTGACACTCGGGGTACAGGATAATGACACTGACACTTGGGGTACAGGATAATGACACTGACACTGGGGGTACAGGATAATGACACTGACACTTGGGGTACAGGATAATGACACTGACACTGGGGGTACAGGATAATGACACTGACACTTAGGGTACAGGATAATGACACTGACACTCGGGGTACAAGATAATGACACACTGACACTCGGGGTACAGGATAATGACACTGACACTCGGGGTACAGGATAATGACGCTGACACTCGGGGTACAGGATAATGACACTGACACTCGGGGTACAGGATAATGACACTCGGGGTACAGGATAATGACACTCGGGGTACAGGATAATGACACTGACACTTGGGGCACAGGATAATGACGCTGACACTCGGGGTACAGGATAATGACACTGACACTTGGGGTACAGGATAATGACACTGACACTCGGGGTACAGGATAAAGACACTGACACTCGGGGTACAGGATAATGACACTGACACTGGGGGTACAGGATAATGACACTGACACTGGGGGTACAGGATAATGACACTGACACTCGGGGTACAGGATAAAGACACTGACACTCGGGGTACAGGATAATGACACTGACACTCGGGGTACAGGATAATGACACTGCCACTTGGGGTACAGGATAATGACGCTGACACTCGGGGGTACAGGATAATGACACTGACACTCGGGGTACAGGATAATGACACTCGGGGTACAGGATAATGACGCTGACACTCGGGGTACAGGATAATGACACTGACACTCGGGGTACAGGATGATGACGCTGACACTCGGGGTACAGGATAATGACACTGACACTGGGGGTACAGGATAATGACACACTGACACTCGGGGTACAGGATAATGACACACTGACACTTGGGGTACAGGATAATGACACTGACACTTGGGGTACAGGATAATGACACTCGGGGTACAGGATAATGACACTGACAATTGGGGTACAGGATAATGACACTGACACTCGGGGTACAGGATAATGACACTGACACTTGGGGTACAGGATAATGACACTGACACTTGGGGTACAGGATAATGACACTTGGGGTATAGGATAATGACACTGACACTCGGGGTACAGGATAATGACACTGACACTCGGGGTACAGGATAATGACACTGACACTGGGGGTACAGGATAATGACACTGACACTGGGGGTACAGGATAATGACACTGACACTCGGGGTACAGGATAAAGACACTGACACTCGGGGTACAGGATAATGACACTGACACTCGGGGTACAGGATAATGACACTGCCACTTGGGGTACAGGATAATGACGCTGACACTCGGGGGTACAGGATAATGACACTGACACTCGGGGTACAGGATAATGACACTTAGGGTACAGGATAAAGACGCTGACACTCGGGGGTACAGGATAATGACACTTGGGGTACAGGATAAAGACGCTGACACTCGGGGGTACAGGATAATGACACTTGGGGTACAGGATAAAGACGCGGACACTCGGGGGTACAGGATAATGACACTGACACTCGGGGTACATGATAATGACACTGACACGGGTACAGGATAATGACACTGACACTCGGGGTACAGGATAATGACACTGACACTCGGGGTACAGGATAATGACACTGACACTCGGGATACAGGATAATGACACTGACACTCGGGATACAGGATAATGACACTGACACTCGGGGTACAGGATAATGAAACTGACACTCGGGGTACAGGATAATGACGCTGACACTCGGGGTACAGGATAATGACACTCGGGGTACAGGATAATGACGCTGACACTCGGGGTACAGGATAATGACACTGACACTCGGGGTACAGGATGATGACGCTGACACTCGGGGTACAGGATAATGACACTGACACTGGGGGTACAGGATAATGACACACTGACACTCGGGGTACAGGATAATGACACACTGACACTTGGGGTACAGGATAATGACACTGACACTCGGGGTACAGGATGATGACGCTGACACTCGGGGTACAGGATGATGACACTGACACTCGGGGTACAGGATAATGACACTGACACTCGGGGTACAGGATAATGACACTGACACTCGGGGTACAGGATAATGACACTGACACTCGGGGTACAGGATAATGACACTGACACTCGGGGTACAGGATAATGACACTGACACTCGGGGTACAGGATAATGACACTGACACTCGGGGTACAGGATAATGACACTGACACTCGGGGTACAGGATAATGACGCTGACACTCGGGGTACAGGATAATGACGCTGACACTCGGGGTACAGGATAATGACGCTGACACTCGGGGTACAGGATAATGACACTGACACTCGGGGTACAGGATAATTACACTGACACTCGGGGTACAGGATGATGACACTGACACTCGGGGTACAGGATAATGACACTGACACTCGGGGTACAGGATAATTACACTGACACTTGGGGTACAGGATAATGACACTGACACTCGGGGTACAGGATAATTACACTGACACTTGGGGTACAGGATAATGACGCTGACACTCGGGGTACAGGATAATTACACTGACACTCGGGGTACAGGATAATGACACTGACACTTGGGGTACCGGATAAAGACACTCGAGGTGCAGGGTTGATCTCAGGATGTTGGGGCTCCTGTGTCCCCCTCTTTGATGGCACCCCCACATCAGGTACACTTGTGGGTATTGGATCCGGCTGAGAAGTGAGCGCCCCCACACGAGTGACTTCTGTGGCCCTGGTGCTATCAGGGGCCCCTTCTGAGAGTTTCTGGCCTCCCCGTCAGTGTTTACCGCCGCGCTCCATTGCTCCGGGCAGGAAGCTTTTAGCGCCGGTCACACGCTTCACCGGGCGCCGAAGTCAGAGACAAACAGCAGAGAGGAGGGTGGACATGTGCCCGGTGCACGGAGCGGCCCCGGGAGAAACACTTTCTGGCGCCAGACGTCTGATAGACGGAGGAGGCGTCACAATCGCATGTCACAGACTCATCATGTCACATAGACTCTCCTCATGTAATAGCGGGGAGGGCCCCAGGAGACAGCAGGGCCACACGGGTTGATGAGGAACCTTTGTACTTTTATTCCTAACAAATCAAACCTAGGAAACGCCACAGAAACCACAGTATGGCGGTATATGTACGTACAGGTCTGGGGGCTATTCATTCACCCTGGTGGAGTGAAAGGGGTTTCTCAATTTAACTATAGGCCAGACCGTGTACGACCGCCAGAGCTGGATTATCTCCCTTTAGCGTTATAGATCCGCCGGTGGCACAGCATGGGGTTCACAAACTTATCCCCCGGCAGAGTATCAGACCCAGACCTGCCGGATAGCGCTGATGGAGCACCAAAGTGCTCGGGGGCTCGGGCCGAACACCTCGGGAAGCTCAGGTTCTCTACCGAGCACCCGGGTATAATGGAAGTCAATGGGAGAACCCGAGCTGTAAACCAGGTACCGCCTGCTCTGAAGAGGGGGGGGGGAGGGCTCTGGATCATAGGAAAGGTCAGAAATTTATGGAAACACCAGTGAAATGGTTCGGGAACAGCATGGGGAGGATGTCTGGATGTATCTTGGACTCCCAGGTCGCTGCTGGGAACCATGTTGTCCGAGTAGTGCGCCACTTACAGACTGACAATAATACGCACAAAACCAGAGATAAAATCGATTTTAGAGGAAAAATCGTTAGGAAACATTCTTTCCTGTATATTTACTTGTATATAAAGTGCAAGGGCTGCCAAACATTACAAGGAAGAGGCACTCCGATACAACCTGTATATCACATAACGGAGGGCCTCATTCACATTGTGGTACAGTAGATCAGGTAGTCGGACTCCTGCACTCATAAAGACACTAAGGGAAAGGGCTGCCAAAAACTACAAGGAACCGGCCTCCAATACACCCTTTATTACACATAAAGGAGGGCATCATACACAGCCTGGAAAAATTATGATTGATGGCTGCTGGTGACCCTCAAAAACATTAGGGGCGAGGGCCTGTTGATCTGACCATCTAAGGCCTCATGCACACGGCCGTTGTTTTGGTCCGCATCCGAGACGCAGTTTTTGCGGCTCGGATGCGGACCCATTCACTTTAATGAGGCCGCTAAAGATGCGGACAGCACTCCGTGTGCTGTCCGCATCCGTTGCTCCGTTCTGTGGCCCCACAAAAAAAAATATAACCTGTCCTATTCTTGTCCGTTTTGCGGACAAGAATAGGCAGTTATATCAATTGCTGTCTGTGCCGTTCTGCAAATTGCGTAACACACACGTACGCCATCCGTGTTTTGCAGATCCACAATTTTAAACATTAGGAGCGAGGGCAGCCTAATAAGCATGTAGATATGATGGAGGAAGAGGATGAGTAAAGGAAGATTGAACCATATACCCTTGTTTGTGGTGGAAGGGGTGCAGGGAACACAGAGTATTCAGTACACGATGAAAGCCACATGTAAAGGGCCTTTATGTTCGGCCGCTTTCCTCTGGTGGAGCAGAGAAGTCGGGGGCAATCCAGGCCTTGTTCATTGTGGGTCAACCTGTCAGCATTTTCAGTTGACAGTCGGATGCACTTATCAGTTATTATGCCCCCAGCAGCACTAAATACCCGCTCTGACAAAACGCTGGCGGCAGGCCAGCACCTCCAAGGCGTGGAGCGCCAGTTCGTGCCACGTGTCCAGCTTGGACACCCAGTAGTTGTAAGGCACACAGGGATCACTGAGGACGCTGACACGGTCGGCTACGTACTCCTTCACCATCTTCCAAAACTTTTCTCTCCTTGTGACACTAGGCCGCGCATCAGGGTGAGGGTGCTGGCGGGGTGTCATGAAACTGTCCCAGGCCTTGGAGAGTGTTGCCCTGCCTCTGTTGGAACTGCTGTGTGTTCCCCTCGTCTCCCCTCCTCGGTTGCCCAAGGAACTACGGACTTTGCTGCCAGCGTTGTCAGCTGGAGATTTTTGGAGCATTTTTTCCACAAGGACCTTCTGGCATTGCACCGTTTTGCTCGTCCTCTCCACCACAGGAATGAGAGATGAGAGGTTCTCTTTGTAGCGGGGGTCGAGAAGGGTGAACACCCAGTAATCCGTGTTGGCCAAAATGCGTACAACGTGAGGGTCACGGGAAAGGCCGCCTAACATAAAGTCAGCCATGTGTGCCAGAGTCTCAACAGACAAGACTTCGCTGTCCTCATCAGGAGGATGACTCTCAATCTCCTCATCCTCCTCTTCGGCCCATCCACGCTGAACAGATGGAATTATACTTCCATGGGTACTACCCTCTGTAGCGGAGGCAACCGTCTCCTGCTCCTCCTCCTCCTCTTCATCATCCAATTCGCGCTGAGAAGATGAACTGAGGGTGGTCTGGCTATCACCCTGTGTAATGTCTTTCCCCATTTCCACCTCTTCCACATGTAAAACGTCGTCCTTAATTGTGAGCAGCGAGCGTTTGAGTAGACACAGAAGTGGGATGGTGACGCTGATAATAGCGGCATCGCCGATCACCATTTATGTTGATTCCTGAAAGTTGTGTAAAACCTCACAGACGTCAGACATCCATGACCACTCCTCGCTTGTGAAGAGCGGAAGCTGACTGGAAAGGCGGCGACCATGTTGCAGCTGGTATTCCACAACTGCCCTCTGCTGCTCACAAAGCCTGGAGTTCCAGCGCGTGCTCACGTCGCACAACAGTCATTAAGTTGGCAATTGTAAGTTGCCAGACCGGCGGAAGCTGTCGATGACTTTCGGAAATGGGCACACACGCGGCGCACCTTCACCAGTAGCCCAGGCAAATTGGGGTAGGTTTTAATAAACCGCTGAACCACTAAGTTGAAGATGTGGGCTAGGCATCGGATGTGTGTGACCTTGCCGAGCTCCAAAGCCACCACCAAGATACGGCCATTATCAGACACAACCATGGCTGGTTGTAGGTTGAGTGGCGAGAGCCACAGCTCAGTCTGGTCTCTTATCCCCGGCCACAGCCCTGCGGCGGTGTGCTGTTTGTCACCTAAGCAGATCAGCTTCAGCGCGGCCTGTTGCCGCTTCCCCACTGCAGTGCTACACTGCTTCCAGCTACCAACTGATGACTGACTGGTGATGCAAGAGGATAATTCAGAGGTGGAAGTGGAGGAGGAGGGGGAGGAGGAGAAGGGTTGGAACCACTAATGTAGGTGGTGGCGGAAACCCTGATGGGAATAGGGCCCGCAATCCTTGGCATCGGTGGCACCTGTGCCATCCCTGGGTACGACTCGCTCCCATCCTCCACAATGTTCACCCAGCATGCTGTCAGGGAAATGTAGCGTCCCTGGCCGAAAGCACTTGTCCATGTGTCAGTCGTTAAGTGGACACAGAGGAAGAGGAGGCAGTGGTGTGCCCCGCAGACACTGATTGTGGACCCAGGTGTTCGGCCCACCTATTTCGGTGGTTTGATGCCATGTGGCGGATCATGCTGGTGGTGGTGAGGTTGCTAGTGTTCACGCCTCTGCTCATTTTTGTACGGCACAGATTGCAAATAACAATTCTTTTATCGTCCACACTTTCCTCAAAAAAGTGCCAGACTGCGGAACACCTACCCCTTGGCAAGGGAGATTGCTGAAAGGGATGGCTCTAGGAAACAGTTGCGGGCCTGTTTGGTGTGGCCCGCCTTCTCACTTTTGCCACCCCACTGCCTCTTCCAGCCTGTTGCGGTGCTGCAGATCCTTCACCCTCTGTACTGCTGTCCTCGCTCGGCTTCCCAGGTTGGGTCAGTGACTTCATCATCCACCACCTCCTCTTCCACTTCCTCACTCTGCTTATCCTCCTGACTTGTTGACCTAACAACAACCTCAGTGATTGACAACTGTGTCTCATCCTCATCATCAACCTCTTGAGACACTAATTTCTGTTGACTAGTTGGCAACTGTGTCTCATCATCATCATCATCCACCTTGCAAAACACTAATTGCCGTTCCCCACCGTCATCTTCTTGTGACTGTGGATGCTCAAGAGTTTGGGAATCAGTTCACACAATCTTCTCATGTCCCTCTTCAAGCGGGCTTGGCGAGAGGCACAAATCAAGCAATGGCGATGAAAACAGCTCCTCGGAATATCCGAGTGTGGGATCACTTGTTTGCCAAGACTCTCCATGGTGGGTGTAAGGAGGATCAGGGTGAGCATTGTGTTGACCAGACTCCTGACTACTGAGACTGGACTTAGTGGAAGACAGGGTGGTGCTTAACCGACTGGAAGCATTATCTGCTGCAATCCAACCGACCACCTGGTCGCACTGGTCTGACTTCGAGAGTGGTGTCCTGCGCCGCCCTGCAAACTAGGACATGAAGCTAGGTATCATGGATGAGTGTGTTTCTTGTGCTCTGGCAGCAGGCACAGTTTCACCGCGCCCAGGGCCACGGCCTCTGCGTGCACCATCATCAGCCCCACGGACACTGCCCCATGCCTTACTGCTTGTCTTGAGCATATTAAATGGTATATATGCTTGCAAGTATGTCACACGTACAGTAGCGCAGGTTTTGTAAGTGTATGCGCAAATAAATTACACTGAATGTCACAGATATTTAGGATGCGGAAACGTTATACAGGAGATGTAGGTTATACAGGTTATACAGGTTGTAACGGATCTCCTGGCACCCCGACCGGGTACCTCTGTCGATAGGTGCTCCTAGTGCTTCCCGAGGACTCCAAGCACTCCACTTGACACCGTAAGTGCATCAGACCCCGCGAACCGCCGAAGCTTGGTTGAGGTCTCACCGTCTCCTACCCACCCTGGACCTACGACAAGGCTCCAGGCTCCAGTGGGTGAACCTCTCCTAAATGCAGAGAGCAGGAACCAGGAGCAAGCTCTTACAAGAGCTAGTAGTAAAGCCAGGGGAGTATAGCAAAGCTTCAGCGTATAGCAATCACCCAGTGTCGATCAGTTACCCAAACACCAGCCTCAACATGATGAAGGATAAAACAGGCACCCTTTATTGAGGGCTACCCGCCCGTATTTATGCAGGTCCCCATCTGGTGGACACGCCCCTAGGGGACCAGAGGGAAGACTGTGACACAGGACAGATACGTAGCACTCAGGATACACAGACACAACACATCCCCACAATACATCATGGTTTCCTCCTCTCTGTCCCGGAGACAACCGAGGAGCAATACAATTATCCCTCAGGACAAAGGGAAATTGCCAATACACATGTGGGGACAACAGGACAGAAATCACCATTTAAACATACAATGTCAAGGGGCATGGCCGGAAGTTGATATGTGAGGACGCATGTAGAAGAGCTCCGGACCCAATTCCCCTAACTTCTGCATTATCCTGGTAATTTATCACCGCAAACATTACATCTAGAACCGGTAGGAGGTCGGGAAAAACCCGCAACTCGAATATGGCTCGAAATAGAGCGCAGTCTGCAGTGGACAGGCTCCGAGAGTTTGCCTGCGTGGAAGACCAAGATGGCGCGGGCTCTCGTTCATCGTCAGTGGAGAGGACGAAAGAGGATGCTGTGTCTGGGGAGGCGGAACCCTCGGCCAGTGAACCTTCTCTCAAACAAGTCACTGAACAGCTGCTACAAGCAATATCTATCTGCCGCACGTCCATGGTGGGCAAACTGGAGGAGGTAAAGGTGGATATTGGCCTGCTCCGCCATGACATGCAGGCCATTCGAGATCGCGTTAAGGAGACCGAAAACAGGATCTCTGACGTGGAAGACCGCCTGCAACCACTTCCCACTAAGGTACAGGAATTGGAGCAAAAAGTAAATTTTTGGCAGCAGAAATGTGACGACTATGAGAATCGTACACGACGCAATAATTTACGGATAATCGGCATGCCTGAGAAAGCAGAGGGCAATAACCCATGTGCGTTTGTTACTACCTGGCTCCGAGATTCCTTTCCGGATGCGGCATTTATCATTGAGCGAGCGCATTGCGTTCCCGCCAAACCTCCTCCACCGGGAGCTCCTCCAAGACCCTTGCTTGCAAGGTTACTGAACTCTATGGACAGAGATCATGTGTTGCAGATGGCGCGCACCAAACAGGAGCTTAAGTTTGATAACAGCACCATTATGATTTTTCCGGATTTTTCATCCGAATTGCAAAAACGCAGAGCCACGTTCAGTGTGGTGAAACGGAGGCTACGTGAGAAGAATTTGCCATATTCCATGGTGTATCCAGCTCGCCTGAGAGTAGCAGTTGGCGATGTGAGCCGGTTCTTCAACAATCCTGAGGAAGCCACTAATTGGCTGGATGGAAGGGGAAGAAACACAAGAGCCCCAAGATAAAAGTGGGGATATTCCTTATTATTTTATTGTTTGCTCAAGGAAGAGGGTCCCAGGAGACTGGACATTGGACCAACGGTATCATCTGGACTGTCTAAGTATATATCTGTTGGACACTCAGGAATTAGTTTAATGCTCATCTGATTTGAATCTTCGGGGTACTGGGTGGATCATAGTCAGGGTAGGAGGTCATCACACATGTTGGGAGGTAGTGAGTAACACATGAGCTACCCAGTCCACTGAGAGTGTCCGTGTCGGCCCAGATGTTTAGGTTCTGACCTGGGATCCCATCAGAGGTTAGGGATTGGGTCCTAAGCTGTGTGTTAAGAATCACTTCTGTACTAGTTGCAAGATCTGTGGTGCTACTGGTTAACTGCCATAAGCCCACCCCGTTAATTTGAAGTGCCACCTAACAGACGAGGTATATTGTATTTGTTCTCATGTGTCAAGAGTGATGCGAATGGTTCAGGGTTACACCATGCAGGCACTCACAGTATATGTCAGGATGAGCCTGACGGCAAACATGTTATGTTCTATGTGCTGTATCAGTTATAATGCAAAGTGGTGGGAGGAATGGAAGGTAACTGTGGTTCATTGTACAATGTCATCATGTCAGAACTACGTATAATGTCGTGGAATGTCAGGGGATTGGGTGCCGCTAGGAAAAGAGCCATGGTGTTCTCTGCAGTCGGGAGATTCAACCCGCATATCCTCTGCCTGCAGGAGACTCATTTAACAGCGGATACTACGAGGCGCATACAAAAGCCCTGGGCCCAATGGGCACAACACTCATGCTATACGAACCTGTCTAGGGCCGTGTCTCTCATGGTGCACAAGTCTCTCAGATGGGAGGTGGAAACAAGTCAGATAGATACGGCGGGTAGATCTGTGTTTGTAGCTGCTTATATTAACTGTATACTGTATGTTGTCATTGGCGTATACATCCCTCCACCCTTCTCCATGCAAGTGGTTCAGCAAGCAGTGGGCTTTGCAGCCTCATATCCATCAGCCCGTGTAGTTAGCCTGGGTGATTTTAATATGACCTTAGACAAGGACCTAGATAGGCATCATCCGGTAGAAGCTACTGATAGCCGCTCTAATAATAAGACGTCTCTAGCTGAATTAATGGAGGAGGTAGGGTGGACGGATATGTGGAGACTGGAACATCCAGATGTCAGACAATACTCATGCCATTCCGCCAGTCATGGTGCATTGTCACACATAGATTACGCTCTGGGCAACTCAAGTACTAGCTACAAGTACTAATGTACGATATAGAGTATGGACCGAGGGGTATATCTGACCATGCCCCTGTAGGGCGGGCGGGGATATGACCAGACGCTCAGCTTGGATTAATCCTTTTTGGTTGACCTTGTTTGGACCGTCTGATCATATCCCTGACCAATTGAAGGTGTTCATGGAGGGGCATGAGGAGGAACCGAATAATACACTATTATGGGTAGGGTTGTCCCGATACCGATACTAGTATCGGTATCGGGACCGATTCCGAGTTTTCTCGGCGGTACTCAGCCGCCGATACCCCGCCCCGATACATAAATAGAATACTATGGGCGTAACTATGGGCGGGGCCCGGTGCAGTCACTGTACTCTTACACCGGGCCCCGCCGCTCACCAAAGTATTTATAAACGTGAATCCTTATCCTGTTGTTAAGTTGAACTAACGCTGCCCTCTCCCATGTTCCCCTGTATCCCCCTGTATCTCCACAGCACTTACTTAAGCTTCCATAGCAGGCAGAGCAGACGGCAGCAGTAACGTCACTCACTGACGTAGAGCGCCTGCTCCGCCCACTTTATGAGTGAAGCAGGCGGAGCAGACGCGCGACGTCAGTGAGTGACGTTACTGGTGCCGTCCGCTCTGCCTGCTATGGAAGCTTAAGTAAGTGCTGTGGGGATACAGGGGAACATGGGAGAGGGCAGCGTTAGTTCAACTTAATAACAGGATAAGGATTCACGTTTATAAATACTGCGGTGAGTGGAGGGCCGGTGTATTGGGGGACACTGTTATGAGGGGGATCTGTGGATGACATATAGCAGTGTCATCCACAGATCCTCCCCATAACAGTTCCATCCACAGATCCCCTATAACAGCACCATCCACAGATCCCCCACCAAATAACAATGCCATCCTCAGATCCCCCCATCCCATAACAATGCCACCCACAGATATCCCACCCCATAGCAGTACCATCCACAGATCCCCATAACAGTGCCATCCACAGATCCCCCATAACAGTGCCATCCACAGGTCCCCCATAACAGTGCCATCCACAGATCCCCCATAACAGCGCCATCCACAGATCCCCATAACAGCGCCATCCACAGATCCCCATAACAGCGCCATCCACAGATCCCCCATAACAGTGCCATCCACAGATCCCCCATAACAGTGCCATCCACAGATCCCCATAACAGTGCCATCCACAGATCCCCATAACAGTGCCATCCACAGATCCCCCATAACAGCACCATCCACAGATCCCCATAACAGCGCCATCCACAGATCCCCCATAACAGTGCCATCCACAGATCCCCCATAACAGTGCCATCCACAGATCCCTCATAACAGTGCCATCCACAGATCCCCCATAACAGTGCCATCCACAGATCCCCCATAACAGTGCCATCCACAGGTCCCCCATAACAGTGCCATCCACAGATCCCCCACATGACAGTGCGTCATCCAAAGATCCACAGATCCCCCAAAACGGTCACATGACATTTAAAAAAAGTATCGGTATTCGGTATCGGTGACTACTTGAAAAAAAGTATCGGTACTTGTACTCGGTCCTAAAAAAGTGGTATCGGGACAACCCTAATTATGGGAAACCATGAAGGCATATCTTAGAGGCTGCCTCAGATCTACCATATCATATATTAAGAAGTCGGCGGCTAGGCAGGAGGAAGGCCTGGCGGCAGATTGTTCTAGATTGGAGGCAGCGTATGTCGCCGATCCCAATGATTTAAACAAGGAGGCATGGTTATCTAAAGGGAGGCAATACTTGACTCTGCTTAAGGAAGAAGCTCAAAGGAAAATGTTTTTCTCCAAGCAAACATACTTTGAGTTGGGCAATCAGTCCAGTCCATCTCACATCGTTAGGCAGAGCCAGGCATCCCCCGCTATACTGCGCATTAAAGCAGTGGATGGACAGATACTCTCAGACCCAGAGGCTATAGCGGGTAGATTCCAAGAATATTATAGAGATCTGTATGATTCCAGGGTGAATTATGAGATAGATGATGTCATGCACTACCTTGAGGATTTGGAATTTCCAACTTTATCGCAGGAGGCAATGGACAGCTTGGAAGCTCCCATAACTATCTTAGAAATACAGGAGTCCATTTCACAGCTGGCGAGGGGTAAGGCCTCCAGTCCCGATGGACTACCTTTAGAAGTGTATGTTAAATACTCTGCTCACATTACTCCTCTTTTGCTTAAAATGTATAATGACGCTTTCAGAAATTGGTGTTTTTCACCAACAATGTATGATGCAACCATAGTCGTGCTTTTGAAACCTGGCAAGGAACTGGACGAGTGCGGGTCATATCGTCCGATATCCTTGTTAAACATAGACTATAAGGTTTTAGCAAAAATGTTGGCCGTACGTCTGGGTAGAGTGGCTGCTACCTTAGTGCTTTCAGATCAATCTGGATTTATGCCTGGCAGGTCCACCACTGACAATATCAGGAGGGTGCAGGTGGTGGCCCAGATTGGTCTTCAGAGGCAGGAGAAATGGGCTCTGGCGTCACTAGACACAGCAAAGGCATTCGATTCGGTTGAATGGCCATATTTATTTCAGGTCCTCAGGAAATTTGGATTTGGCCCCAAATTCAGACGTTGGGTGGAATTATTATATTAAAATCCCAGGGCGGGTGTATTGGTGAATGGGTTTCTGTCAGACAGCTTTGACCTGAGGAGAGGAACTAGACAGGGTTGCCCCCTATCGCCATTACTATTTGCCCGAGCCATAGAGCCGCTGGCCATGCGCATTAGAGTGGACCCACAATATCATGGCATCCAAATAGGTGAACAAGAGGATAGGGTAGGGCTATATGCCGATGATATGGTGCTTTTCATGTCACAGAGTCCACACTCCCCAGGGTGATTACCACAATTGAATTATTTAGCCAATTCTCGGGACTGCGGATAAACTGGTCCAAATCGACTCTCTGTCCTTTATACCAGCTGGAAGGCACGTTTGACTCAGGAGAACTGCCCATTGTGCATAGTTATAAGTATCTAGGTGTACATATCACCAAGAATGTCACGTCCTTCCATGTACTGAATATTCAACCTTCACTGACGGATTGTAAGGAGAAATTCAGGATATGGCAGAACCTGCCTCTGTCTGCACCAGGGAGAACTGATTGTCCTGCCAAAGTGCTTATATATCCTACAGCATGCACCATACGCAGGTCCAAAAAAGTTCTTTCAGAGCCTCACCTCGCTGATGTCACCCTTTATCTGGGGCGCAAACAGACCCAAGCTTTCAATAATTAACCTGTCCCGTTTTAAAAAGGAAGGAGGCATGTCTTTACCTGATGTATATCTATATTATTTAGCTGGACAGTTGAGGAATATTAAGTCCTGGTTGTCACCGGGAGGAGGTGATCTATGCAGGCAAGAGAGGCAACTGGCTGATTACCTGGGCATTGTCAACTTATGGCCGGTACTGGAACAACCTGGTCTATTCTCACGTAAGCTACTACCAATTCATAGGGTGGCCATCCAGGTTTGGAAAGCTAGTAAGAGACTACATAATATAGAAGTGGATTTGCTGGAAACCCCGATTTGGGATAACCCCATGTTCCCTGATCTTCTGGCAATGCAAGAAGGGGCGTTCTGGAAGGAACATGGAGTGGTCACACTGGGCAGTCTATACAGCAATAATGTATTCACTGATTATGAATCCATGAATCGCAGACATGAACTTCCTAGACAGGCTTTCTACAGATTCCTGCGGTTGAGGCACGCCATGCAAACTCATTATAGGGACACCCCAATCTTACTGTCCAATTTTCCAATGATTGGAGTTATTCGTTCCCAAGGACCACGAGGCTTCATTTCAGTATTGTATACCCACCTACTAGACGTTAAGCTGAAGGGCACCCCAATTCAAGCATTCAGTAGATGGAAGGCTAAAATTCCAGATTTAACTAATGAAGATGAGGTAGATATTCTAGAATCCCCCAAACTAGTGTCGCCTGCCGTGAATAATACGTTTATCCAAGTTTGCATAATACATCGGAGCTACTTGACCCCGCTGAGGCTAAACAGGATGGGCAGACTTACCCACTCTGAGTGTCACAGGTGTGCGTCAGTGGATGCTGACTTTTGGCACCTCATATGGGAATGCCCTTATATACATGAGTTTTGGGAAGGGGTAGTCAAACTACTCACTGATTTACTGGGATATGCAGTACCATTACACCCGAAGATCTGTCTCTTTGGAATAATGGATGAGACTATGTACTCACACCATATTAGGATATTCCTGGGGGAAGTATTGTTCCTGGCGCGGAAGGCGATCGCCATGAGGTGGATGGGTGATAGACCACCCACCTTAACACAATGGAAACAACTAGTCAACGCCATCATACCATATGAAAATATAGTATTTAAAAATAGGGGTTGCATATCTAAATTTCAAAAGGTATGGGGGATATGGTGTGCTTCCCCGAGTACTGCTTACCCTGCACATAGATTGTCTGAGGCCTTGAGGGCAGAACAAGCCGAACAGCAGTGATTCTGAGGTATGGAGGGGAATAGAATAGAATGTATTGAAGTGGATCAACAGGGACAAACCTACAATGTATGTGTGGTTTTATTTGTTCCAGTTAGGTGGGCCTTTCTGCTTGATGTAATGAAGCAAAAGTAACGATACAGCGCAGGAGTTTATTGTCAATTGTTCTTGTTTTTTATTATTTTGTTTATTTTATTTAGCATTATAATGCATGTCATATGTACATTTCTTCAGGATAACAATAATGTACAACTAAGGGCTCTTTCACACCTGCGTTATTGTCTTCCGGCATAGAGTTCCGTCGTCGGGACTCTATGCCGGAAGAATACTGATCAGGATTATCCTAATGCATTCTGAATGGAGAGTAATCCGTTCAGGATGCATCAGGATGTCTTCAGTTCCGGTACGGAACGTTTTTTGGCCGGAGAAAATACCGCAGCATGCTGCGCTTTTTGCTCCGGCCAAAAATCCTGAAGACTTGCCGCAAGGCCGGATCCGGGATCAATGCCCATTGAAAGGCATTGATCCGGATCCGGCCTTAAGCTAAACGTCGTTTCGGCGCATTGCCGGACCCGACGTTTAGCTTTTTCTGAATAGTTACCATGGCTACCGGGACGCTAAAGTCCTGACAGCCATGGTAAGTGTAGCGGGGAGCGGGGGAGCAGTGTACTTACCGTCCGTGCGGCTCCCCGGGCGCTCCAGAGTGACGTCAGGGCGCCCCAAGCGCATGGATCACGTGATCACATGGATCACGTCATCCATGCGCATGGGGCGCTCTGACGTCATTCTGGAGCGCCCGGGGAGCCGCACGGACTGTAAGTATACCGCTCCCCCGCTCCCCGCTCCTACTATGGCAACCAGGACTTTAATAGCGTCCTGGGTGCCATAGTAACACTGAAAGCATTTGGAAGACGGTTCCGTCTTCAAATGCTTTCAGTACACTTGCGTTGTTACGGATCCGGCAGGCACCTCCGGCAACGGAAGTGCATGCCGGATCCCAACAACGCAAGTGTGAAAGAGGCCTAATGTTGGATTTTGTACTGAGACTGTCATTACTACTTGCTTTGTGTATTCAATAAAGCGAATAATAAAAAAAAAACACACAATGTCACACCCTTACAGTAAACACAGACATTTAACATATCCCAGATAGCTCCAGTCTGAGTGCATATCATTAGGTGAATGGCACTCAGACTACACGAATACAATAAAATTAGCTATCTGGGTACCCTCACATAACATACAATACAATTCCAAAGACAGATGGTTCTGTCACACACCTCAAAACCCCACATATCCCCATAATGTATACATCCATGGATAGCTCTGATCTGGGTGAACAACATATCCAAAAATCACCCAGATCCGAGCAGGGGTTCCCGAATTCCATGGAAGTCAC
Organism: Bufo bufo; assembly: GCF_905171765.1. Classification (NCBI taxonomy): domain Eukaryota; kingdom Metazoa; phylum Chordata; class Amphibia; order Anura; family Bufonidae; genus Bufo; species Bufo bufo. The sequence goes on from NC_053396.1 coordinate 230,346,188, forward strand.
ATTTGGCCGACTGCATGCATGGCTTTCCTGCCCAAAACAGTTCCACAGATTTAAGCTGTGCGGCTGGTCTGTCTTCTCCTTCAAAGTTAGTATGGGCCATAATCCTGGGGCAAGAGGCTGGCAACCAGGCCTCTCCAAAACCCAGTGGCGAGGTTGGTTTCGCCACACATCTCCCCCTCCCAGGGAAGACTAACCAGATACCTGACCTCACGCCGGTCGGTACCTGAGTTAGTCTGGCAGTCCACCCACAACCCAATACTGGACCTGTTGAATTTTGGGGCCTGGCTCTGTTCTGTATGTCCCCAGCTGTTGAGTGGGCATCTGCTACTTCTTGCTTCCTTGTGGTTCTCTAGCTTGGAGCTGTAGGTACTTGGTGGGCAGAGGCCGACTGCGCTCTGCCCCGATGCCAGCTCTTCCGCTGGGGTAGCCTGTGGGAAGTCCGGCTCTGGAGAAGAGGATAGGGGAGGGCAGAGGCCGACTGCGCTCTGCCCAGATGCCAGCTCTGCCGCTGGGGTAGCCTGTGGAAAGTCAGCCTCTGGAGAAGAGGATAGAGGAGGGCAGAGGCCAACTGTGTTCTGCCCTGATGCCAGCTCTTCCGCTGGGGTAGCCTGTGGGAAGTCCGGCTCTGGAGAAAGGGATAGGGGAGGGCAGAGGCCAACTGTGTTCTGCCCAGATGCCAGCTCTTCCGCTGGGGTAGCCTGTGGGAAGTCCGGCTCTGGAGAAGAGGATAGGGGAGGGCAGAGGCCGACTGCGCTCTGCCCAGATGCCAGCTCTGCCGCTGGGGTAGCCTGTGGAAAGTCAGCCTCTGGAGAAGAGGATAGAGGAGGGCAGAGGCCAACTGTGTTCTGCCCAGATGCCAGCTCTTCCGCTGGGGAAGCCGGTGTGGAGTCAGCCTCTGGAGAAGAGGATAGGGGAGGGCAGAGGCCAACTGTGTTCTGCCCAGATGCCAGCTCTTCCGCTGGGGAAGCCGGTGTGGAGTCAGCCTCTGGAGAAGCGGATAGAGGAGGGCAGAGGCCAACTGCGCTCTGCCCAGATGCCAGCTCTTCCGCTGGGATGGGGTCAGGGAATCCTACCCCCAGGACCTTGTTGCGGATCAGCTGTGGAGAGGAGGGATCGCTTACCTCCTCCTCCTGGCATTCTTGTGGGGTTGGTGGGGGATCTGTACCGGCCATCCAGCATCCCGGTAGGCCTGGTGCAGAGACTGCGGTCCCATCTGCACCATTGGAGTTAGGGGTGCTGTCCACTTGTGGTTGGGGAGAGAGACCGGTTGTCTCCTCTCCCTTCAAAGTACACTGCCGCTGGGGAATGGATACGATGCTCTCCTCTCCCTGCAAAACATACTGCCGCTGGGGAGCAGGACCAACTGTCCCTATTCACTGAAACTCCGGCTGCCGTTGGGGATCTGGGCCGACTGCCCAGCATCCTTGTAGGGCCGGTGGAGAGATCTCGGTCCCATCTCCACCTGCCATATGGGTTTCCCCCCTGGACCAGTCTATGAGGTCCCCTACCTCTGTAGCTGGTACTGAAGCAGAGGATACTTCAGTCGGGTCTTCCCAGTACACCTCCACAATATCCTTCCAGCTGAAGGGCTCTGGACCTGGGTCTGACACTCTGCTCTCTCGCTGAGCCCTCTCAATGGAGTGGAAGAGATCTCGGTAGTCCTGCTCCAGTTCCCACTCCAGGGTTGCTAGGTGAGCCAGATCTTTCTCTACCTCATGGGGGTCATCCCAATCCAGCCTAGCCTCCCTCTCGTAGAAAATGTTCTGAAGTCTGGACTGTGCAGGGCTCCCGAAGTCAGGCTCTGCAAAGGACTCCCATAACAAGCCAGGACCACCAAACTCCTCTCCCTCTGGCTTGTCATGCTCAGCTGTCCAGGGCATATACTGTGCCATATACCACCAGAGTGTCTGGTAGGCCTCCTCCAAACATAGCTCCTGCCATACCCGGTACTCTAGTTCCTTCACCTATTCCTCCCGGGGCTGCTCTCCCAGGAAGGGCATCCGCAAGGCCACTTGCTTCTGCAATCGCTGCTCTCCACTGGGGAGACTCTCACCTCGCCGGTATTGTACATTACCCAGGGCCTGGTACCAGATGCCTTTCCTTAATGGATCCCAGCCACCCAGGTCTTCCTCATCGTATGCCACTGCTGGTTCCATCCTGCTGCTGCCAGGGGCGCTGTACGGATACTAGCGTTGCCCTCAATATACTCCAAGAACTGTGTCTCCGAGCTGCTTCTCCTCACACTAGGACGCCACCCCACTGCTTGCCACCAATGTAACGGATCTCCTAGCACCCCGACCGGGTACCTCCGTCGATAGATGCTCCTAGTGCTTCCCGAGGACTCCAAGCACTCCACTTGACACCGTAAGTGCTGCAGACCCCACGAACCGCCGAAGCTTGGTTGAGGCCTCACCGTCTCCTACCCACCCTGGACCTACGACAAGGCTCCAGGCTCCAGTGGGTGAACCTCTCCTAAATCCAGAGAGCAGGAACAGCTCTTACAAGAGCTAGTAGTTATGCCAGGGGAGTATAGCAAATCTTCAGCGTATAGCAATCCCCCAGTGTAGATCAGTTACCCAAACACCAGCCTCAACATGATGAAGGATAAAACAGGAACTCTTTATTGAGGGCTACCCGCCCGTATTTATGCAGGTCCCCATCTGGTGGACACTCCCCCAGGGGACCAGAAGGAAGACTGTGACACAGGACAGATATGCAGCAACTCAGGATACACAGACACAACACATCCCCACAATGCATCATGGTTTCCTCCTCTCTGCCCTGGAGACACCCGAGGAGTAATCCAATTATCTCTCAGGACAAAGGGAAATTGCCAATACACATGTGGGGACAACAGGACAGAAATCACCATTTAAGCATACAATGTCACACCCCCACAGCAAACACAGACATTTAACATATTGTCACGGCTGTATGTGGGCAACAATAGTTATACACAGTACAGAGCTACTGACTGGACCCAGAACTAGGGAGGATAACGGGTGACCCCTGTCCGACCCTCAACGCTCTCCCTATTCTGCTAAAGCACATGCCCGGATCCAAATGGCGGAAAGAGGCATGCCCACGTGCCTAAGACTAATGACCACTGTAACCCCTACAATAGTGGAAGGGGCACGGCCACCAGTGCCCTACTCAGTATATGGAGGGAACCGTGGCCACCTCAGATCCAGTCAGAAAATAAACAGGAACACAACAATGTCTGCACACTTAGCTGACGGTGTTGCAGCCGCAGAGAAGACGGATCCAAGGACAGGCTGGCAATATCCGGAGTGCTAGCTGCAGCAGAACACAGGTCCAGTGAACTGATAGCTACAAGTGAAGAAACTAAAGCCAGAGCTACAACTGAAGTGAGAACTATAATCCACATCCTATCATAGGAGGAGGGGTGATATAAAGAGAGGAAAATCAAACACATGAAGGACAGCTGTGGTGAAAGAAACCAAAAGTAAACAGAGTAGTGAGAACTCCTCCCAGCTCTAGTAGTGACATCATCACAGGGGTGGAGAAACAGAGCTGTGAGAACGTCCCAAAGCTCTGGTAGTGACAGTACCCCCCCCTCTACGGGTGGACTCCGGACACCCAGGACCCACCTTCTCAGGATGAGCCCTATGAAATGCCCTGATGAGGCGAGTGGCTTTAATGTCCGACACCGGAACCCACATCCTCTCCTCAGGACCATAACCCTTCCAATGAACGAGGTACTGAAGAGAACCGCGGACCATGCGAGAGTCCACAATTCTGGAAACCTCAAACTCCAGATTGCCATCAACCAAAATCGGAGGAGGAGGCAAAGAGGAGGGTACCGTGGGCTGGACATATGGTTTTAAGAGAGATCTGTGAAATACATTATGTATCTTCCAAACCCGTGGAAGATCAAGACGGAAGGCAACAGGATTGATGACTGACAAGATTTTATAAGGCCCAATAAACTTGGGACCCAATTTCCAGGAGGGAACCTTCAACTTAATGTTTCTAGTAGACAACCACACCAGATCACCCACATTCAGGTCCGGACCAGGCACACGTCTCTTATCAGCCACACGCTTATACCTCTCACTCATCTTTTTAAGATTACCCTGAATCTTTTGCCAAATGGTAGACAAAGACGAGGAAAATCTCTCCTCCTCAGGTAAACCAGAAAGAGCCCCTCCCGAGAATGTCCCAAACTGTGGATGGAACCCATATGCACCAAAGAATGGTGACTTATCAGAAGATTCCTGACGACGGTTGTTCAGAGCAAACTCAGCAAGAGGGAGAAATGAACACCAATCCTCCTGGTTCTCTGAAACAAAACAGCGCAAATATGTCTCCAGATTCTGATTGAGGCGCTCAGTCTGACCATTCGACTGCGGATGAAAAGCAGAAGAGAAGGACAGCCGAACCCCCAGGCGAGAACAGAAAGCCTTCCAGAACCTGGACACAAACTGCGTGCCTCTATCGGAAACAATATCAGAGGGAATGCCGTGCAATTTAACAATATGGTCGACAAAAGCTTGCGCCAACGTTTTAGCATTAGGTAAACCAGGGAAAGGTACGAAATGAGCCATCTTGCTAAAACGGTCCACCACCACCAGGATCACCGACTTCCCCGAGGAACGAGGAAGATCCGTGATAAAGTCCATGGACAGGTGTGTCCAAGGACGGGAAGGAATGGGTAACGGGAGAAGGGAACCTGAAGGCCGTGAACGAGGGACCTTAGCGCGAGCGCACGTCTCACAAGCAGCCACAAAACCCTCCACCGACTTACGAAGAGCCGGCCACCAAAATCTCCGAGCAATGAGATCCACCGTGGCTCTACTCCCGGGGTGACCAGCAAGAACCGTATCATGATGCTCCTTAAAGAGTTTGTGACGTAGCTCAGGAGGCACGAACAACTTCCCAGAAGGACAACGGGCAGGTGTCTCAGTCTGGGCAGCCTGGACCTCGGCCTCCAAATCGGAATATAGAGCAGAAACAACTACCCCCTCCGCCAAAATGGGACCCGGGTCCTCGGAGTTTCCTCCTCCCGGAAAACAGCGAGAGAGAGCATCAGCCTTCACATTTTTTATCCCAGGTCGGAATGTAACAACAAAATTGAATCTGGAGAAGAACAGAGACCATCTGGCCTGTCTCGGATTCATACGCCTGGCCGACTCCAAGTATGCCAGATTCTTATGGTCGGTAAAAACGGTGATAGGGTGCCTGGCCCCCTCCAACCAATGGCGCCATTCCTCGAAAGCCAACTTGATGGCCAACAACTCCCTATCGCCCACATCATAGTTTCTCTCTGCCGGGGAGAGTTTTTTAGAGAAAAAGGCACAGGGTCGCCACTTGGCAGGGGAAGGGCCCTGGGACAAAACCGCACCCACACCCACCTCGGAAGCATCCACCTCAACAATAAAAGGTAAGGAAACATCGGGATGCACCAAGACGGGAGCAGACGCAAAATTCTCTTTAATCTTAGAAAAGGCTGCAAGCGCCTCCTCCGACCAAGAGGAAAAATCCGCCCCCTTTTTTGTCATGTCGGTGAGGGGTTTGACAACAGAGGAATAATTCAAAATGAACTTTCTGTAATAGTTCGCAAAACCCAGAAAGCGCATCAATGCCTTCTGATTCTCAGGAAGCTCCCACTCAAGTACAGCACGGACCTTCTCGGGATCCATGCGAAAACCAGAAGCAGAGAGGAGAAAACCCAGAAATTGAATCTCAGATACCATAAAAAGACATTTCTCCAGCTTGGCGTACAATTTATTTTCCCGCAGAATCTGCAGAACCTGAAAAAGATGATCCTGATGGGTCTGAACATCAGGGGAAAAAATCAAAATATCATCAAGATACTCCAATACAAATTTCCCCATTAAATGATAGAAAATACTATTAACAAAATGCTGAAAGACGGCCGGAGCATTCATCAGGCCGAAAGGCATAACGAGATTCTCGAAATGCCCGTCAGGGGTATTAAAGGCCGTTTTCCATTCATCCCCCTCTCTGACCCTGACCAAGTTGTACGCGCCTCTCAAATCCAATTTGGAAAACACCTTGGCCCCAACAATTTGATTGAAGAGGTCCGGGATCAGAGGAAGGGGATAGGGATCGCGAATCGTGATACGGTTCAGCTCCCTAAAATCTAGGCAAGGTCTCAGAGAGCCATCTTTCTTTTTAACAAAAAAAAAACCCGCGGCCACAGGTGACTTTGAGGGACGAATATGCCCCTTTTCGAGACTCTCGGAGATGTAAGTTCGCATAGCGATTCTTTCCGGTTGTGAGAGATTGTAGAGGCGTGCTTTTGGCAGCTTGGCGCCGGGAATGAGGTTAATGGGACAGTCAAACTCCCGGTGAGGAGGTAGCTCCTGAACACCGCTCTCGGAAAACACGTCCGAGAAATCAGAGAGAAATGATGGCACCGTTTTAATAGACACCTCTGCAAAAGTCGCTGTGAGACAATTCTCTCTACAAAAGTCACTCCACTCATTTATTTGCCTTCCTTGCCAATCAATAGTGGGGTTATGTCTAGTGAGCCAGGGTAACCCCAAAACTAGAGGAGACGGCAATCCGTTAAGGACAAAACAAGATATATCCTCCACATGAGTGTCACCCACAGCCAACCGGATATTGTGAACAATGCCCTTCAGAGATCTCTGTGAGAGTGGAGCAGAGTCAATAGCAAAAACAGGTATATCTTTATCTAATGTGCAAACCTGAAAACCATGCATGGCTACAAATTGAGTGTCAATAAGATTGACGGCCGCTCCACTATCGACAAAAATCTCACAAGAAATGACTTTGCTCTCTAGCGCCACCCTGGCAGACAGGAGAAAACGGGAACTGCAGGTCAGAGGAAAAGCATCAAATCCTACATCAACTTTGCCCAAAGTAGCAGATGAAGCAGAACTTGATGATTTACCTTTTGAGATTTTTCTCTTATTATCGCTCTTAGTACGGTTCAAGAATCTCCTAGATGGACAAACATTTGCCAAATGACCTATGCCCCCACAACAAAAACAGACCATACTCTGAGGACTAAATCCTCTTTTATCAGGGGCAAGTCGAGCTAGCTGCATGGGCTCCTCCTCAGAGGGGAGCGAGACAGGATGAGGCCCCTGCACACTGAATGAGTCCGCACCACTTCCCCTAGACTGACAATGGCTGGACAGAGAGGTCTCGTTTCTTTCTCTTAGACGCCTGTCAAGGCGTACCGCCAATGACATGGCAGACTCTAAGGACGTTGGTCTCTCATGGAAAGCAAACGCATCTTTTAATCTCTCCGAGAGACCATGACAGAACTGACTCCGGAGTGCAGCATCATTCCAACCCGAATCAGCTGCCCATCTCCGAAATTCAGAACAATAAAGCTCCGCAGACCGTTTGTTCTGGCATAAAACATGTAGGTTAGATTCGGCCAGAGCAACACGATCCGGGTCATCATAAATCTGCCCCAGGGCCACAAAAAATCCCTCCACGGATCGAAGGGAGGGATCCCCTGATGGCAGCGAAAAAGCCCAAGTCTGAGCATTACCCCTGAGCAGGGAGATGACAATCCTCACCCTCTGCTCTTGATTACCAGAAGAGTGAGGACACAAGCAAAAATGGAGTTTGCATGCCTCTCTGAAACGAACAAAATTCTCACTGCCCCCGGAGAACGTCTCCGGAAGTGAGACCTTTGGCTCGCAACAGACTCCATGAGCCGGAGCAGGGCCCAATGCTTGAAGCTGAGTCATAGATTGACGGAGATCCGCTACTTCCAAAGAAAGACCCTGCATGCGGTCAACCAGGCCAGAAAGCGGATCCATGTCAAAAAAGGACGGTTTTGGTGGATTATAATGTCACGGCTGTATGTGGGCAACAATAGTTATACACAGTACAGAGCTACTGACTGGACCCAGAACTAGGGAGGATAACGGGTGACCCCTGTCCGACCCTCAACGCTCTCCCTATTCTGCTAAAGCACATGCCCGGATCCAAATGGCGGAAAGAGGCATGCCCACGTGCCTAAGACTGATGACCACTGTAACCCCTACAATAGTGGAAGGGGCACGGCCACCAGTGCCCTACTCAGTATATGGAGGGAACCGTGGCCACCTCAGATCCAGTCAGAAAATAAACAGGAACACAACAATGTCTGCACACTTAGCTGACGGTGTTGCAGCCGCAGAGAAGACGGATCCAAGGACAGGCTGGCAATATCCGGAGTGCTAGCTGCAGCAGAACACAGGTCCAGTGAACTGATAGCTACAAGTGAAGAAACTAAAGCCAGAGCTACAACTGAAGTGAGAACTATAATCCACATCCTATCATAGGAGGAGGGGTGATATAAAGAGAGGAAAATCAAACACATGAAGGACAGCTGTGGTGAAAGAAACCAAAAGTAAACAGAGTAGTGAGAACTCCTCCCAGCTCTAGTAGTGACATCATCACAGGGGTGGAGAAACAGAGCTGTGAGAACGTCCCAAAGCTCTGGTAGTGACACATATCCCCAGATAGCTCAAGTCTGAGTGCATATTGTTAGGTGAATGGCACTCAGACTACATGAATACAATAAAATTAGCTATCTGGGTACCATCACATAACATACAATACAATTCCAAAGACAGATGGTTCTGTCACACACCTCAAAACCCCACATATCCCAATAATGTATACATTCATGGATAGCTCTGATCTGGGTGAAAAACATATTCAAAAATCACCCATATCCGAGCAGGGGTTCCCGAATTCCATGGAAGTCACATTTGGCCAACCGCAAGCATGGCTTTCCTGCCCAAAACAGTTCCATAGATTTAAGCTGTACGGCCGGTCTGTCTTCTCCTTCAAAGTTAGTATGGGCCATAATCCTGGGGCAAGAGGCTGGTAGCCAGGCCCCTCCAAAACCCAGTGGCGAGGTTGGTTTCGCCACACAGGTTATACAGGTAATGTCACTGGCAGCAGTGGCCAAACAGTTGCGCTGATTGTCACAGATATTTAGGATGCGCAAATGTAACACAACAGAAGTAGCAGAAGTAGTTTCACTGTCAGCAGCGGCCAAACATTGCACACATTTAAGACTTTTGGGTTTCTAACACCTTTCAACAGTAAACCCTGCCTGAAAAAAATATATATATTCCTGTCCCTACACTATCTGTCCCTTGTGCTGCAGCTCTCCCTGACTAAGACTGAGCTGAACCACATGTCATCGGGTGCATTATAGCATCCGATGACGATTTCCGGCCAGCCAATCACTGTAATGCCAGTAACCAACATGGCTACGGCATTACAGTGAGTGCCAGTACTATGCAGCCAATAAACGTGCGGGGAGGAGACTCACGCCATTGTGATGCTCGAGTCAAAATGGTGTTCGGCCAAGCATGCTCGCCCAACACTACTGCCGGAACCTCTATAGACCGAAACACCACACAGCAATACAGGGATACACTGGAGTATAAGGTACTCTGACGTGAAGTCACTGTTCATGTCCGACCGGACGAACTTAACGTTGTGGCGTGCACAGCGGAGCCTACAAGTCGATACTGTGCCGAGGAGTCAGCGCTGCAGGCCTACACAGAATCAAGTTGATCCTCTACGTTTAGCGTGCACGCGGTTCACGGTGCCGGCGGAACCCTTTCTTCCTGAAGTCATCACAGGGAAGCTCCTGCTACTGGTATCAGTTGCTGTACGGATCCAGAACTCCAGCGCAGCTCCTCAGAAAAAAACTATCCTTTTTACTGTATCATCTCTTTCCGACTCCTGCAGCACAGAGTCTCTGCTTCCTGCAGCCTTAGAACACCATCCAGCCAGCTCACAAGGGACACAGCGGCATCTGGTGGCTGGAGTTAGTACTACTGGCAATAACAGTCTAGAAGTTCCTAACTCTGAACTGATGCAGCCGGTGTGTTTCATAGGAGCACCCTGCAAATGATCCCATGAAGGTCCACTTAAGGGTATGTCCTCACCCTCTCACATGCCATCCCACTTGAGGTTGGAGTCCCCGACATACCTTCCCAAATGAACTCGTCTTGCGCATAGCCCTTAGGGGGTAGACCAGCATTGGGCCTGGTTGACCTTTGCAGAAGCACAGGCACATCTAACGGGGGAGAAGCTGCTGACTGCTCAACATTTTCCCTGGGTGGCAAACTTGCTACGGCCGGAACACCTGTGGGAACCGGGGCAGGGATAACCCACCATTCCTCTTCCTCCTGAAAGAGGATTTCCTCTGTACTCTGAGCAGGAGGAGGCATTTCCTCCACGCACACAGGCACATTAAAATTACAATGCCTCAACATGTTACGGTCCAAGTTTCGTGAGGGTCCCCCAGTCCCTATTGGCTTTACCTCGTAGACCGGGATGGCAGGGTGTACCCTCCTCTTCACCGTGTATAGGACCGCCTCCCACCGCCCATCCAACTTCCCAGACGGTCATTTGGCTTTGACCATCACTCGATCACCTGGGACATACCCATCTCTCTACACAGGAGATGCCCTCGCAATCTAACAGATTTGGAGTGTTTTTGCCAAGAAGAGTGGGCAAATCTTGCCAAGTCAAAGTGTGCCATGCTGATAGACTCCTACCAAAAAGAGTGAGTGCTGGAATAAAATCAAAAGGGGCCTTAACAAAGTATTAGTGTAAGGGTGTGCACACTTATGCAACCACATCATTTTATTTTTATATTTTTTCTTCCCTCCACCTAAAAGATTTCAGTTTGTTTTTCCATTGAGTTGTACAGTTTATAGGTCACATTAAAGGTGGAAAAAGTTCCGAAATGATTTATCTTTGTCTCATATTTTTACATCACAGAAACCTGACATTTTAACAGGGGTGTGTAGACTTTTTATATCCACTGTATGTATTTACAGTTCTGGAGGCACTCACCCTGGTGCTGCGCCACTCGCCGGAATATTGAGTGAAAGGTGTTTCCCAATTTAACTATAGGCAAGACCGTGTACGACTGCCAGAGCTGGATTATCTCCCTTTAGCGTCTTAAATCCGCTGTAGTGTCGGTGGAGCCAGCATGAGGTTCACAAACTTATTCCCCGGCAGAGTATCAGACCCAGACCTGCCGGGACATCTATAGACTGAAACACCACACAGCAATACAGGGGTACACAGAGTACCTTATACTCCGGATGAGAAGTCACTGTTCCTGTCCGACCGGATGAACCTAACGCGGTGGCGCGCACAGCAGAGCCTACAAGTCGATATTGTGCCGCGGAGTCACTGGTGTAGGCCTACACAGAAACAAGTTGATCCTCTACCTCTAGAGTACATGCGGTTCACGACTCACCAGATCCGGATCTGCTATGGCTCACGGTGCCGGCAGAACCTTCCTTCTTGACGTCATCAGTTGCTGTACGGATCCAGAACTCCACTGAATAATCTCTCTCCGACTCCTGCAGCACAAACAGAGTCTCTCACTTCCTGCAGCCTTAGAACACCGTCCAGCCAGCTCACAAGGGACACAGCGGCATCTGGTGGCTGGAGTTAGTACTGCTGGCAATACAAAGACCTACAAAAACTGAAGCCCAAAAGGTACAAATGCGAAAAGTGTATACTTTATTAAGTGACATAAATACATACATAAAGGGCATTATATTTAAAAAGGTAGCAGCAAGAACAACCACTATCCCAGTGGTACACTGAGCTATAAGTATTAGTATAATCATCAACACTTATAAAAATCTATATTAGTATGGCCGAGTCTCATATATTACACAAAATGGGTATCTCTGTGTAGGACGGTAAAGTCTGGACTGAAAACATCACAGAAACATGTGACGCCCAAACCAGGGACATAACATCTTACAGACCGCTGTCCATATAGAAATAATGATGGCCGTATACAGAAGAGCTAGTGCATCAAAACCGGGATGGCGTCACCCCAACTGGCAGTAACAGTCTATACGTTCCTAACTCTGAACTGATGCAGCCTGTGTGTTTCATGGGAGCACCCTGCAAATAATCCCAGTTCACATGAAAGACCACTTAAGGGTATGTCCTCACCCTCTCCCAATATCACACGTCATATACAGGGAGTGCAGAATTATTAGGCAAGTTGTATTTTTGAGGATTAATTTTATTATTGAACAACAACCATGTTCTCAATGAACCCAAAAAACTCATTAATATCAAAGCTGAATATTTTTGGAAGTAGTTTTTAGTTTGTTTTTAGTTTTAGCTATTTTAGGGGGATATCTGTGTGTGCAGGTGACTATTACTGTGCATAATTATTAGGCAACTTAACAAAAAACAAATATATACCCATTTCAATTATTTATTTTTACCAGTGAAACCAATATAACATCTCAACATTCACAAATATACATTTCTGACATTCAAAAACAAAACAAAAACAAATCAGTGACCAATATAGCCACCTTTCTTTGCAAGGACACTCAAAAGCCTGCCATCCATGGATTCTGTCAGTGTTTTGATCTGTTCACCATCAACATTGCGTGCAGCAGCAACCACAGCCTCCCAGACACTGTTCAGAGAGGTGTACTGTTTTCCCTCCTTGTAAATCTCACATTTGATGATGGACCACAGGTTCTCAATGGGGTTCAGATCAGGTGAACAAGGAGGCCATGTCATTAGATTTTCTTCTTTTATACCCTTTCTTGCCAGCCACGCTGTGGAGTACTTGGACGCGTGTGATGGAGCATTGTCCTGCATGAAAATCATGTTTTTCTTGAAGGATGCAGACTTCTTCCTGTACCACTGCTTGAAGAAGGTGTCTTCCAGAAACTGGCAGTAGGACTGGGAGTTGAGCTTGACTCCATCCTCAACCCGAAAAGGCCCCACAAGCTCATCTTTGATGATACCAGCCCAAACCAGTACTCCACCTCCACCTTGCTGGCTTCTGAGTCGGACTGGAGCTCTCTGCCCTTTACCAATCCAGCCACGGGCCCATCCATCTGGCCCATCAAGACTCACTCTCATTTCATCAGTCCATAAAACCTTAGAAAAATCAGTCTTGAGATATTTCTTGGCCCAGTCTTGACGTTTCAGCTTGTGTGTCTTGTTCAGTGGTGGTCGTCTTTCAGCCTTTCTTACCTTGGCCATGTCTCTGAGTATTGCACACCTTGTGCTTTTGGGCACTCCAGTGATGTTGCAGCTCTGAAATATGGCCAAACTGGTGGCAAGTGGCATCTTGGCAGCTGCACGCTTGACTTTTCTCAGTTCATGGGCAGTTATTTTGCGCCTTGGTTTTTCCACACGCTTCTTGCGACCCTGTTGACTATTTTGAATGAAACGCTTGATTGTTCGATGATCACGCTTCAGAAGCTTTGCAATTTTAAGAGTGCTGCATCCCTCTGCAAGATATCTCACTATTTTTGACTTTTCTGAGCCTGTCAAGTCCTTCTTTTGACCCTAATATAGGGTGTTGATGTCATTAGACCACACCCCTTCTCATCACAGAGATGCACATCACCTAATATGCTTAATTGGTAGTAGGCTTTCGAGCCTATACAGCTTGGAGTAAGACAACATGCATAAAGAGGATGATGTGGTCAAAATACTCATTTGCCTAATAATTCTGCACACAGTGTAGACTCTCCTCATGTAATATCACCCATGTCACCTGGACTCTCCTCATGTTATACAGTCCTGATCAAAAGTTTAAGACCACTTGAAAAATGGCGAAAAATCCTATGTATCATGGCTGGATCTTTACAAGGTTCCAAGTAGAGCTTCAACATACAACAAGAAGAAATGGGAGGGAGACAAAACATTTTTTGAGCATTCAATTTAATGAAAACAACGAATAAACTGAAACAGGCTGTTTTTCAGCTGATCAAAAGTTTAGGACCACACCTCCAAAAAAAACTAAACCCCCCAAAACAGAAATCCAACTTCCAAACATGAGCTCAGTAATGAGTAGCTCCGCCGTTATTGTTTCGGCATGCTTGATGCAAGCGTTTCCATGAGATGAGTGGGAACATTTCTCCAAGTGGTGAAGACGGCCGCACGAAGGCCATCTACTGTCTGGAACTGTTGTCAGGGCTGGGACAAGGCCATTTGGTGCCCAGGGCGAAGATGGCAAACTGCGCCCCCCCCCCCCCCCCCCGTTTTTAAGAAAGAATCAATGTTGTTTCAAAACAAGAATATACTTAAAGCAATAGAACAAAGGACTGTGGGACTTTGAAAGTCACAGACACTATAAAGTTCCCCCCCATCATCATGTGCCAGTATAAAGTCCCCCCCATCATCATGTGCCAGTTTTGTAATAAGCCCCCCCAATGTGCCAGTAACACTATTGTAAAAAAACAACAAAAAAAAACACTTATACTTACCTAAGTGTCAGCGATGCGATGCAGCCTCTTCCTGTGTCCCACGCTGTAATGTAAGGCTCAGGCGGCACGATGACGTCATTGCGCCGGCCTCTGATAGGCTGCCGGCCTAGTGCCTGCAGCCAGGGGCGTACATAAAAATCACTGGGCCCCATAGCAGGAATCTAAATTGGGCCCCCATTCCCCTTTTATAGCCCCTCCCTTTGTTCCATGAACTATTCTTGCTGCTGCGTTTTATAATTTTTGCCATCAGGGCCGGAATGGGATTACAAAACAGCCCTGGCACACAAAAGAGGTATAATAGATGCAGATGTATATTATATACAGCAGTGTACAGTTATGTGAGGTACGCGGTATAATAGATGCAGTGTGTACAGGTATATAGTATATTCCCTAGTGTTCTGATATGTGAGGTACGGGGTATAATATATGCAGTGTATACAGTATATACAGTAGTGTAATATGTGAGGTACGAGGTATAATAGATGCAATGTGTACAGATATATAGTATATACAGCAGTGTACTGATATGTGAGGTACAGGGTATAATAGATGCAGTGTGTACAGGTATATAGTATATACAGCAGTGTACTGATATGTGAGGTACGGGGTATAATATATGCAGTGTATACAGTATATACAGTAGTGTAATATGTGAGGTACGAGGTATAATAGATGCAATGTGTACAGATATATAGTATATACAGCAGTGTACTGATATGTGAGGTACGAGGTATAATAGATGCAGTGTGTACAGATATATAGTATATACAGCAGTGTACTGATATGTGAGGTACGGGGTATAATATATGCAGTGTATACAGTATATACAGTAGTGTAATATGTGAGGTACGAGGTATAATAGATGCAATGTGTACAGATATATAGTGTATACAGCAGTGTACTGATATGTGAGGTATGAGATATAATAGATGAGGTGTGTATAGATATATAGTATATACAACAGTGTACTGATATGTGAGGTATGAGGTATAATAGATGCAGTGTGTACAGATATATAGTATATACAGCAGTGTACTGATATGTGAGGTACGAGGTATAATAGATGCAGTGTGTACAGATATATAGTATATACAGCAGTGTACTGATATGTGAGGTACGGGGTATAATATATGCAGTGTATACAGTATATACAGTAGTGTAATATGTGAGGTACGAGGTATAATAGATGCAATGTGTACAGATATATAGTATATACAGCAGTGTACTGATATGTGAGGTACGCGGTATAATATATGCATTGTGTACAGGTATATAGTATATTCCCTAGTGTTCTGATATGTGAGGTACAGGGTATAATAGATGCAGTGTGTACAGGTATATAGTATATACAGCAGTGTACTGATATGTGAGGTACGGGGTATAATATATGCAGTGTATACAGTATATACAGTAGTGTAATATGTGAGGTACGAGGTATAATAGATGCAGTGTGTACAGGTATATAGTATATACAGCAGTGTACTGATATGTGAGGTACGAGGTATAATAGATGCAGTGTGTACAGATATATAGTATATACAGCAGTGTACTGATATGTGAGGTATGAGGTATAATAGATGCAGTGTGTGCAGGTATATAGTATATACAGCAGTGTACTGATATGTGAGGTACGAGGTATAATAGATGCAGTATGTACAGGTATATAGTATATACAGCAGTGTACTGATATGTGAGGTACGAGGTATAATAGATGCAGTGTGTACAGATATATAGTATATACAGCAGTGTACTGATATGTGAGGTACGAGGTATAATAGATGCAGTGTGTACAGGTATATAGTATATACAGCAGTGTACTGATATGTGAGGTACGAGGTATAATAGATGCAGTGTGTACAGATATATAGTATATACAGCAGTGTACTGATATGTGAGGTACGAGGTATAATAGATGCAGTATGTACAGGTATATAGTATATACAGCAGTGTACTGATATGTGAGGTACGAGGTATAATAGATGCAGTGTGTACAGATATATAGTATATACAGCAGTGTACTGATATGTGAGGTACGGGGTATAATATATGCAGTGTATACAGTATATACAGTAGTGTAATATGTGAGGTACGAGGTATAATAGATGCAATGTGTACAGATATATAGTGTATACAGCAGTGTACTGATATGTGAGGTATGAGATATAATAGATGAGGTGTGTATAGATATATAGTATATACAACAGTGTACTGATATGTGAGGTATGAGGTATAATAGATGCAGTGTGTACAGATATATAGTATATACAGCAGTGTACTGATATGTGAGGTACGAGGTATAATAGATGCAGTGTGTACAGATATATAGTATATACAGCAGTGTACTGATATGTGAGGTACGAGGTATAATAGATGCAGTGTGTACAGATATATAGTATATACAGCAGTGTACTGATATGTGAGGTACGGGGTATAATATATGCAGTGTATACAGTATATACAGTAGTGTAATATGTGAGGTACGAGGTATAATAGATGCAATGTGTACAGATATATAGTATATACAGCAGTGTACTGATATGTGAGGTACGCGGTATAATATATGCATTGTGTACAGGTATATAGTATATTCCCTAGTGTTCTGATATGTGAGGTACAGGGTATAATAGATGCAGTGTGTACAGGTATATAGTATATACAGCAGTGTACTGATATGTGAGGTACGGGGTATAATATATGCAGTGTATACAGTATATACAGTAGTGTAATATGTGAGGTACGAGGTATAATAGATGCAGTGTGTACAGATATATAGTATATACAGCAGTGTACTGATATGTGAGGTACGAGGTATAATAGATGAGGTGTGTACAGATATATAGTATATACAGCAGTGTTCTGATATGTGAGGTACGAGGTATAATAGATGCAGTGTGTACAGGTATATAGTAAATACAGCAGTGTATTGACACCTCGTACCTCAGATATCAGTACACCGCTGTATATACTATATATCTGTACACACTGCATCTATTATACCTCGTACCTCACATATATAGTATATACAGAAGTGTACTGATATCTGTACACACAGCATCTATTATACCTCATACCTCACATATCAGTACACTGCGGTATATACTATATATCTGTACACACAGCATCTATTATACCTCATACCTCACATATCAGTACACTGCTGTATATACTATATATCTGCACACACAGCATCTATTATACCTCATACCTCACATATCAGTACACTGCGGTATATACTATATATCTGTACACTGCATCTATTATACCTCATACCTCACATATCAGTACACTGCTGTATATACTATATATCTGTACACTGCATCTATTATACCTCATACCTCACATATCAGTACACTGCTGTATATACTATATATCTGTACACACTGCATCTATTATACCTCGTACCTCACATATATAGTATATACAGAAGTGTACTGATATCTGTACACACAGCATCTATTATACCTCATACCTCACATATCAGTACACTGCGGTATATACTATATATCTGTACACACAGCATCTATTATACCTCATACCTCACATATCAGTACACTGCGGTATATACTATATATCTGTACACTGCATCTATTATACCTCATACCTCACATATCAGTACACTGCTGTATATACTATATATCTGTACACACTGCATCTATTATACCTCGTACCTCACATATCAGTACACTGCTGTATATACTATATATCTGTACACACTGCATCTATTATACATCATACCTCACATATCAGTACACTGCTGTATATACTATATATCTGTACACACTGCATCTATTATACCTCATACCTCACATATCAGTACACTGCTGTATATACTATATATCTGTACACACTGCATCTATTATACCCCGTACCTCACATATCAGTACACTGCTGTATATACTATATATCTGTACACACTGCATCTATTATACCTCATACCTCACATATCAGTGCACTGCGGTATATACTATATATCTGTACACACTGCATCTATTATACCTCATACCTCACATATCAGTACACTGCTGTATATACTATATACCTGTACACTGCATCTATTATACCTCATACCTCACATATCAGTGCACTGCGGTATATACTATATATCTGTACACACTGCATCTATTATCTCATACCTCACATATCAGTACACTGCTGTATATACTATATATCTGTACACTGCATCTATTATACCTCATACCTCACATATCAGTACACTGCTGTATATACTATATATCTGTACATATTGCATGTATAATACTGTGTAATATATGCAGTGTGTGTGCATGTATGTGTGTATATATATATATATATATATATATATATACAGAGCAGTGTATTGATGTGACACATAGAAGGTATAATACTGTAGATGCAGTGTTTATAGAAATATGTGGTCAGTTATACATTATAGTCACTGTGAGGTACATGAGGTAGTGGTAACTGTCTGAAGTAGTATACATGAGTGAGCAATGAGTAAAAACAGGGCATGGAGGGGGGGGGGGGGGTAAATGATGAAAAGTGGAGGACCTCCTCTTACCTCTCCATTCCAGTCTGTATGGATCAATACAGAGCTGCTTGTGAACTTTTAATACTTGCTGTTAGGGGTTGAAGGACCTGTGATGATGTCATCACAGGTCCTGGCAGATGTACCTTTGAAACCTAGGAACTACACCATTTTTGGTGCAGTTCCTTTGCTAGATTCTGCAGGACCTGTGATGTTGAAGATGATGTCATCACAGGTCCTGGCAGATGCACTGTTCTAACCTGGGAACTACACTTTACACTGTGCAGTTCCCTTACAGGACCTGTGATGACATCATCAAAGGTCCTTTAGCTTTAGAAAGGTAAACAGGAGTAATTAGGGGGCGGGGCCTCTCCTCCACTTCGGTGCCTGCCTGCAGCCTATCAGAGGAAAGGGAAGGGACACGCCTCTCCCTCCCCTGCACCTCCGCTGGCACAGACAGTTTACAATGGAGATGAGCGCAATGGAAGCGCTCATCTCCCTGTGCCCGGCGGCGGCTGCTCACTTGGGGGGGGGGGGGGGGGGCATTTTAGTTGGGGGGGCACATGGGGGGGCACAGCATGATGTAGGGGGGGCCGTGGCTGGCACTTCACCTGCGCCCCCCTCCTGTCCGCAAATGGTAGCGCCCAGGGCACCCGCTCCTTCGGCCCCTGCCTTGTACCGGCCCTGACTGTTGTCCATTTTTGTAAACTTCCCTTGCCATCCATCCGCAAAAGTTCTCAATTGGATTTAGATCAGGGGAACACGCAGGATGGGCCAAAAGAGTGATGTTATTCTCCTGGAAGAAGTCCCT
The DNA here is from genome assembly GCF_905171765.1 of Bufo bufo. NCBI lineage: Eukaryota > Metazoa > Chordata > Amphibia > Anura > Bufonidae > Bufo > Bufo bufo. Next base: position 230,365,764 of record NC_053396.1, read on the forward strand.
TGTCCTGCGGGCATTGTGTCCTGTAGCGTTGTCCTGTTACCACACAGACGAGGGCCCTCAGCCATGAGGAATGCTCTCTGCAACATCTGGACATAGCCAGCGGCCGTTTGACGCCCCTGCACTTCCTGAAGCTCCATTGTTCCACTGAAGGAAGAAGCCCCCCAGACCATTATGGCGCCCCCTCCACTGTGGCGCGTAGAAAACATCTCAGGTGGCATCTGCTTGTCCTGCCAGTAACGGTGGAAACCATCAGGACCATCAAGGTTACATTGTTTCTCAGAGAATAAAACTTTCTTCCACCTTTGAATGTCCCATGTTTGGTGCTCTCTTGCAAAGTCCAAACGAGCAGTTCTGTGGCGTTCAAGGAGACGAGGTCTTTAGAGACGTTTTTTGTTTTTGAAGCCCTTCAGTCTCAGATGCCGTCTGATGGTTATGGGGCTGCAGTCAGGACCAGTGAGGGCCTTCATTTGGGTCGAGGATCGTCCAGTGTCTTGACGGACAGCCAATTGGATCCTCCGGCTCAGCGCTGAGGACATTATTTTGGGTCTTCCACTTGACTTTTTTGTTCCATAACCCTCAGGATCATTTAAGAAATTCCAAATGACTGTCTTACTGCGTCCCACCTCAGCAGCGATGGCGGCTGTGAGAGACCCTGCTTATGCAGTTCAACAACCCGACCGCGTTCAAAAAGGGAGAGTTTTTTTGCCTTCGCCATCACAACGTGTGACTACCTGACAGAAGATGACAATGAATCCACATCTTTGCACAGATTTGGCCTTTTAAAGGCATGTGGTCCTAAAATGTGTATCAGCTGAAAAACAGCCTGTTTCAGTTTAATCGTTATTTTCAATTAATTAAATGCTCAAAAAATGTTTTGTCTCCCTCCCATTTCTTCTTGTTGGATGTTGAAGCTCCACTTGGAACCTTGTGAAGATCCAGCCATGATACATAGGATTGTTTGCCATTTTTCAAGTGGTCTTAAACTTTTGATCAGGACTGTATCATATAGACTCTCCTCATGTAATATCACATACAGTACAGTTGCATTTCTTCTGTCTGGTCAGTCTCAGTCTGGTCCTGCCAGTAATTAACCCTTTCATGTCCTTTCGGCGACCCCTGGGGGGGAGGGGGGGGGGAGCAGAAACTGTTTATAACTGTTTTACCTTATTTGGGGTCTGGAGGAAAAATGGGGCGTTCATGGCTGCAGACGCGCGGCTCATACGGGTGTCCGGGACTATTATCTGCATATTACGAGCTGTGTCCCTGCGATAAGTGCGAGGGATGAAAGCGCCATGAGAAGACAGATATGTGTTTATGATGTCGGCATCTGCAGGGCCCAGACTGGAGGCAGAAAATGTAAATATGGGGGGCCCCGAATACAGGCTGAACCCAGAGCGACACAAGAGCCCCGGAACGTAAGCAGCCATAGTGTCCATATAATGATACCACAGAGCCTATAGAATATAGGACCAGACCCGGAGCAGCCATAGTGTCCGTATAATGATACCACAGAATCTATATAATATAGGACCAGACCCGGGGGCAGCCATAGTGTCCATATAATGATATCACAGAGCCTATAGAATATAGGACCAGACCCGGGGGCAGCCATAGTGTCCATATAATGATACCACAGAGCCTATAGAATATAGGACCAGACCCGGGGGCAGCCATAGTGTCCATATAATGATACCACAGAGCCTATAGAATATAGGACCAGACCCGGGGGCAGCCATAGTGTCCATATAATGATACCACAGAGCCTATAGAATATAGGACCAGACCCGGAGCAGCCATAGTGTCCGTATAATGATACCACAGAATCTATATAATATAGGACCAGACCCGGGGGCAGCCATAGTGTCCGTATAATGATATCACAGAGCCTATAGAATATAGGACCAGACCCGGGGGCAGCCATAGTGTCCATATAATGATACCACAGAGCCTATAGAATATAGGACCAGACCCGGGGGCAGCCATAGTGTCCATATAATGATACCACAGAGCCTATAGAATATAGGACCAGACCCGGGGGCAGCCATAGTGTCCGTATAATGATACCACAGAGCCTATAGAATATAGGACCAGACCCGGGGGCAGCCATAGTGTCCATATAATGATACCACAGAGCCTATAGAATATAGGACCAGACCCGGAGCAGCCATAGTGTCTGTATAATGATACCACAGAGCCTATAGAATATAGGACCAGACCCGGGGGCAGCCATAGTGTCTGTATAATGATACCACAGAGCCTATAGAATATAGGACCAGACCCGGAGCAGACATAGTGTCCGTATAATGATACCACAGAGCCTATAGAATATAGGACCAGACCCGGGGGCAGCCATAGTGTCCGTATAATGATACCACAGAATCTATAGAATATAGGACCAGACCCGGAGCAGACATAGTGTCCGTATAATGATACCACAGAGCCTATAGAATATAGGACCAGACCCGGGGGCAGCCATAGTGTCCGTATAATGATACCACAGAATCTATAGAATATAGGACCAGACCCGGAGCAGCCATAGTGTCCGTATAATGATACCACAGAGCCTATAGAATATAGGACCAGACCCGGGGGCAGCCATAGTGTCCGTATAATGATATCACAGAGCCTATAGAATATAGGACCAGACCCGGAGCAGCCATAGTGTCCGTATAATGATACCACAGAGCCTATAGAATATAGGACCAGACCCGGGGGCAGCCATAGTGTCCGTATAATGATACCACAGAATCTATAGAATATAGGACCAGACCCGGGGGCAGCCATAGTGTCCGTATAATGATACCACAGAGCCTATAGAATATAGGACCAGACCCGGAGCAGCCATAGTGTCCGTATAATGATACCACAGAGCCTATAGAATATAGGACCAGACCCGGGGGCAGCCATAGTGTCCGTATAATGATACCACAGAGCCTATAGAATATAGGACCAGACCCGGGGGCAGCCATAGTGTCCGTATAATGATACCACAGAGCCTATAGAATATAGGACCAGACCCGGGGGCAGCCATAGTGTCCATATAATGATACCACAGAGCCTATAGAATATAGGACCAAACCCGGGGGCAGCCATAGTGTCTGTATAATGATACCACAGAGCCTATAGAATATAGGACCAGACCCGGGGGCAGCCATAGTGTCTGTATAATGATACCACAGAGCCTATAGAATATAGGACCAGACCCGGGGGCAGCCATAGTGTCCGTATAATGATACCACAGAGCCTATAGAATATAGGACCAGACCCGGAGCAGCCATAGTGTCCGTATAATGATACCACAGAGCCTATAGAATATAGGACCAGACCCGGGGGCAGCCATAGTGTCCATATAATAATACCACAGAGCCTATAGAATATAGGACCAAACCCGGGGGCAGCCATAGTGTCCATATAATAATACCACAGAGCCTATAGAATATAGGACCAGACCCGGGGCAGCCATAGTGTCCGTATAATGATACCACAGAGCCTATAGAATATAGGACCAGACCCGGGGCAGCCATAGTGTCCATAAAATGATACCACAGAGCCTATAGAATATAGGACCAGACCAGGGGCAGCCATAGTGTCCATATAATGATACCACAGAGCCTATAGAATATAGGACCAGACCCGGGGGCAGCCATAGTGTCCATATAATGATACCACAGAGCCTATAGAATATAGGACCAGACCCGGAGCAGCCATAGTGTCCATATAATGATACCACAGAGCCTATAGAATATAGGACCAGACCCGGAGCAGCCATAGTGTCTGTATAATGATATCACAGAGCCTATAGAATATAGGACCAGACCCGGGGGCAGCCATAGTGTCCGTATAATGATACTACAGAGCCTATAGAATATAGGACCAGACCCGGGGGCAGCCATAGTGTCCGTATAATAATACCACAGAGCCTATAGAATATAGGACCAGTCCCGGGGGCAGCCATAGTGTCCGTATAATGATACCACAGAGCCTATAGAATATAGGACCAGACCAGGAGCAGCCATTGTGTCCGTATAATGATACCACAGAGCCTATAGGATATAGGACCAGACCCAGGGGCAGCCATAGTGTCCGTATAATGATACCACAGAGCCTATAGAATATAGGACCAGACCCGGGGGCAGCCATAGTGTCCGTATAATGATACCACAGAGCCTATAGAATATAGGACCAGACCAGGAGCAGCCATTGTGTCCGTATAATGATACCACAGAGCCTATAGGATATAGGACCAGACCCAGGGGCAGCCATAGTGTCCGTATAATGATACCACAGAGCCTATAGAATATAGGACCAGACCCGGAGCAGCCATAGTGTCCGTATAATGATACCACAGAGCCTATAGAATATAAGACCAGACCCGGGGGCAGCCATAGTGTCCGTATAATGATACCACAGAGCCTATAGGATATAGGACCAGACCCGGGGGCAGCCATAGTGTCCGTATAATGATACCACAGAGCCTATAGAATATAGGACCAGACCCGGGGGCAGCCATAGTGTCCATATAATAATACCACAGAGCCTATAGAATATAGGACCAGACCCGGGGCAGCCATAGTGTCCGTATAATGATACCACAGAGCCTATAGAATATAGGACCAGACCCGGGGCAGCCATAGTGTCCATAAAATGATACCACAGAGCCTATAGAATATAGGACCAGACCAGGAGCAGCCATTGTGTCCGTATAATGATACCACAGAGCCTATAGAATATAGGACCAGACCAGGGGCAGCCATAGTGTCCGTATAATGATACCACAGAGCCTATAGAATATAGGACCAGACCCGGGGGCAGCCATAGTGTCCATATAATGATACCACAGAGCCTATAGAATATAGGACCAGACCCGGAGCAGCCATAGTGTCCATATAATGATACCACAGAGCCTATAGAATATAGGACCAGACCCGGAGCAGCCATAGTGTCTGTATAATGATATCACAGAGCCTATAGAATATAGGACCAGACCCGGGGGCAGCCATAGTGTCCGTATAATGATACTACAGAGCCTATAGAATATAGGACCAGACCCGGGGGCAGCCATAGTGTCCATATAATAATACCACAGAGCCTATAGAATATAGGACCAGTCCCGGGGGCAGCCATAGTGTCCGTATAATGATACCACAGAGCCTATAGAATATAGGACCAGACCAGGAGCAGCCATTGTGTCCGTATAATGATACCACAGAGCCTATAGGATATAGGACCAGACCCAGGGGCAGCCATAGTGTCCGTATAATGATACCACAGAGCCTATAGGATATAGGACCAGACCCGGGGGCAGCCATAGTGTCCGTATAATGATACCACAGAGCCTATAGAATATAGAACCAGACCAGGAGCAGCCATTGTGTCCGTATAATGATACCACAGAGCCTATAGGATATAGGACCAGACCCAGGGGCAGCCATAGTGTCCGTATAATGATACCACAGAGCCTATAGGATATAGGACCAGACCCAGGGGCAGCCATAGTGTCCGTATAATGATACCACAGAGCCTATAGAATATAGGACCAGACCCGGAGCAGCCATAGTGTCCGTATAATGATACCACAGAGCCTATAGAATATAAGACCAGACCCGGGGGCAGACATAGTGTCCGTATAATGATACCACAGAGCCTATAGGATATAGGACCAGACCCGGGGGCAGCCATAGTGTCCGTATAATGATACCACAGAGCCTATAGAATATAGGACCAGACCCGGAGCAGCCATAGTGTCCGTATAATGATACCACAGAGCCTATAGAATATAGGACCAGACCCGGGGGCAGCCATAGTGTCCATATAATAATACCACAGAGCCTATAGAATATAGGACCAAACCCGGGGGCAGCCATAGTGTCCATATAATAATACCACAGAGCCTATAGAATATAGGACCAGACCCGGGGGCAGCCATAGTGTCCATATAATAATACCACAGAGCCTATAGAATATAGGACCAAACCCGGGGGCAGCCATAGTGTCCGTATAATTATACCACAGAGCCTATAGAATATAGGACCAGACCCGGAGCAGCCATAGTGTCCGTATAATGATATCACAGAGCCTTTAGGATATAGGACCAGACCCGGGGGTAGCCATAGTGTCCATATAATGATACCACAGAGCCTATAGAATATAGGACCAGACCCGGGGGTAGCCATAGTGTCCATATAATGATACCACAGAGCCTATAGAATATAGGACCAGACCCGGGGGCAGCCATAGTGTCCATATAATGATACCACAGAGCCTATAGAATATAGGACCAGACCCGGGGGCAGCCATAGTGTCCGTATAATGATATCACAGAGCCTTTAGGATATAGGACCAGACCCGGGGGCAGCCATAGTGTCTGTATAATGATACCACAGAGCCTATAGAATATAGGACCAGACCAGGAGCAGCCATAGTGTCCGTATAAAGATACCACAGAGTCTATAGAATATAGGACCAGACCCGGGGGCAGCCATAGTGTCTGTATAATGATACCACAGAGCCTATAGAATATAGGACCAGACCAGGGGCAGCCATAGTGTCCGTATAATGATACCACAGAGCCTATAGAATATAGGACTAGACCCGGAGCAGCCATAGTGTCCGTATAATGATACCACAGAGCCTATAGAATATAGGACCAGACCCGGAGCAGACATAGTGTCCGTATAATGATACCACATAGCCTATAGAATATAGGACCAGACCCGGGGGCAGCCATAGTGTCCGTATAATGATACCACAGAGCCTATAGAATATAGGACCAGACCCGGGGGCAGCCATAGTGTCCGTATAAAGATACCACAGAGCCTATAGAATATAGGACCAGACCAGGGGCAGCCATAGTGTCCGTATAAAGATACCACAGAGCCTATAGAATATAGGACCAGACCAGGAGCAGCCATAGTGTCCGTATAATGATACCACAGAGCCTATAGAATATAAGACCAGACCCGGGGGCAGACATAGTGTCCGTATAATGATACCACAGAGCCTATAGAATATAAGACCAGACCCGGGGGCAGCCATAGTGTCCATATAATGATACCACAGAGCCTATAGAATATAGGACCAAACCCGGGGGCAGCCATAGTGTCCATATAATAATACCACAGAGCCTATAGAATATAGGACCAAACCCGGGGGCAGCCATAGTGTCCGTATAATGATACCACAGAGCCAATAGAATATAGGACCAGACCCGGAGCAGCCATAGTGTACATATAATGATACCACAGAGCCTATAGAATATAGGACCAGACCCGGAGCAGCCATAGTGTCTGTATAATGATACCACAGATCCTATAGAATATAGGACCAGACCCGGGGGCAGCCATAGTGTACATATAATGATACCACAGAATCTATAGAATATAGGACCAGACCCGGGGGCAGCCATAGTGTCCGTATAATGATACCACAGAGCCTATAGAATATAGGACCAGACCCGGGGGCAGCCATAGTGTCCGTATAATGATACCACAGAGTCTATAGAATATAGGACCAGACCCGGGGCAGCCATAGTGTCCATATAATGATACCACAGAGCCTATAGAATATAGGACCAGACCAGGGGCAGCCATAGTGTCCGTATAATGATACCACAGAGCCTATAGAATATAGGACCAGACCCGGAGCAGCCATAGTGTCTGTATAATGATATCACAGAGCCTATAGAATATAGGACCAGACCCGGGGGCAGCCATAGTGTCCGTATAATGATACTACAGAGCCTATAGAATATAGGACCAGACCCGGGGCAGCCATAGTGTCCGTATAATGATACCACAGAGCCTATAGAATATAGGACCAGACCAGGAGCAGCCATAGTGTCCGTATAATGATACTACAGAGCCTATAGAATATAGGACCAGACCCGGGGGCAGCCATAGTGTCCGTATAATGATACCACAGAGCCTATAGAATATAGGACCAGACCAGGAGCAGCCATAGTGTCTGTATAATGATACCACAGAGCCTATAGAATATAGGACCAGACCCGGGGGCAGCCATAGTGTCCATATAATGATACCACACAGCCTATAGAATATAGGACCAAACCCGACGCAGCCATAGTGTCTGTATAATGATACCACAGAGCCTATAGAATATAGGACCAGACCCGGGGCAGCCATAGTGTCCGTATAATGATACCACAGAGCCTATAGAATATAGGACCAAACCCGGAGCAACCATAGTGTCTGTATAATGATACCACAGAGCCTATAGAATATAGGACCAGACCCGGGGGCAGCCATAGTGTCCGTATAATGATACTACAGAGCCTATAGAATATAGGACCAGACTCGGCGCAGCCATAGTGTCTGTATAATGATACCACAGAGCCTATAGAATAGAGGACCGGACCCGGGGGCAGCCATAGTGTCCATATAATGATACTACAGAGCCTATAAAATATAGGACCAGACCCGGGGCAGCCATAGTGTCCGTATAATGATACTACAGAGCCTATAGAATATAGGACCAGACCCATCGCAGCCATAGTGTCCGTATAATGATACTACACAGCCTATAGAATATAGGACCAGACCCGGGGCAGCCATAGTGTCTATATAATGATACCACAGAGCCTATAGAATATAGGACCAGACCCGGCGCAGTCATAGTGTCCGTATAATGATACTACAGAGCCTATAGAATATAGGACCAGACCCAGGGGCAGCCATAGTGTCCGTATAATTATACCACAGAGCCTATAGAATATAGGACCAGACCCGGGGGCAGCCATAGTGTCTGTATAATGATACCACAGAGCCTATAGAATATAGGACCAGACCCGGGGCAGCCATAGTGTCCTTATATCGATACCACAGAGCCTATAGAATATAGGACCAGACCAGGAGCAGCCATAGTGTCCGTATAATGATACCACAGAGCCTATAGAATATAGGACCAGACCCGGGGGCAGCCATAGTGTCCATATAATGATATCACAGAGCCTATAGAATATAGGACCAGACCCGGGGGCAGCCATAGTGTCCATATAATGATACCACAGAGCCTATAGAATATAGGACCAGACCCGGGGGCAGCCATAGTGTCCATATAATGATACCACAGAGCCTATAGAATATAGGACCAGACCCGGGGGCAGCCATAGTGTCCATATAATGATACCACAGAGCCTATAGAATATAGGACCAGACCCGGAGCAGCCATAGTGTCCGTATAATGATACCACAGAATCTATATAATATAGGACCAGACCCGGGGGCAGCCATAGTGTCCGTATAATGATATCACAGAGCCTATAGAATATAGGACCAGACCCGGGGGCAGCCATAGTGTCCATATAATGATACCACAGAGCCTATAGAATATAGGACCAGACCCGGGGGCAGCCATAGTGTCCATATAATGATACCACAGAGCCTATAGAATATAGGACCAGACCCGGGGGCAGCCATAGTGTCCGTATAATGATACCACAGAGCCTATAGAATATAGGACCAGACCCGGGGGCAGCCATAGTGTCCATATAATGATACCACAGAGCCTATAGAATATAGGACCAGACCCGGAGCAGCCATAGTGTCTGTATAATGATACCACAGAGCCTATAGAATATAGGACCAGACCCGGGGGCAGCCATAGTGTCTGTATAATGATACCACAGAGCCTATAGAATATAGGACCAGACCCGGAGCAGACATAGTGTCCGTATAATGATACCACAGAGCCTATAGAATATAGGACCAGACCCGGGGGCAGCCATAGTGTCCGTATAATGATACCACAGAATCTATAGAATATAGGACCAGACCCGGAGCAGACATAGTGTCCGTATAATGATACCACAGAGCCTATAGAATATAGGACCAGACCCGGGGGCAGCCATAGTGTCCGTATAATGATACCACAGAATCTATAGAATATAGGACCAGACCCGGAGCAGCCATAGTGTCCGTATAATGATACCACAGAGCCTATAGAATATAGGACCAGACCCGGGGGCAGCCATAGTGTCCGTATAATGATATCACAGAGCCTATAGAATATAGGACCAGACCCGGAGCAGCCATAGTGTCCGTATAATGATACCACAGAGCCTATAGAATATAGGACCAGACCCGGGGGCAGCCATAGTGTCCGTATAATGATACCACAGAATCTATAGAATATAGGACCAGACCCGGGGGCAGCCATAGTGTCCGTATAATGATACCACAGAGCCTATAGAATATAGGACCAGACCCGGAGCAGCCATAGTGTCCGTATAATGATACCACAGAGCCTATAGAATATAGGACCAGACCCGGGGGCAGCCATAGTGTCCGTATAATGATACCACAGAGCCTATAGAATATAGGACCAGACCCGGGGGCAGCCATAGTGTCCGTATAATGATACCACAGAGCCTATAGAATATAGGACCAGACCCGGGGGCAGCCATAGTGTCCATATAATGATACCACAGAGCCTATAGAATATAGGACCAGACCCGGAGCAGCCATAGTGTCTGTATAATGATACCACAGAGCCTATAGAATATAGGACCAGACCCGGGGGCAGCCATAGTGTCCGTATAATGATACCACAGAGCCTATAGAATATAGGACCAGACCCGGAGCAGCCATAGTGTCCGTATAATGATACCACAGAGCCTATAGAATATAGGACCAGACCCGGGGGCAGCCATAGTGTCCATATAATAATACCACAGAGCCTATAGAATATAGGACCAAACCCGGGGGCAGCCATAGTGTCCATATAATAATACCACAGAGCCTATAGAATATAGGACCAGACCCGGGGCAGCCATAGTGTCCGTATAATGATACCACAGAGCCTATAGAATATAGGACCAGACCCGGGGCAGCCATAGTGTCCATAAAATGATACCACAGAGCCTATAGAATATAGGACCAGACCAGGGGCAGCCATAGTGTCCATATAATGATACCACAGAGCCTATAGAATATAGGACCAGACCCGGGGGCAGCCATAGTGTCCATATAATGATACCACAGAGCCTATAGAATATAGGACCAGACCCGGAGCAGCCATAGTGTCCATATAATGATACCACAGAGCCTATAGAATATAGGACCAGACCCGGAGCAGCCATAGTGTCTGTATAATGATACCACAGAGCCTATAGAATATAGGACCAGACCCGGGGGCAGCCATAGTGTCCGTATAATGATACTACAGAGCCTATAGAATATAGGACCAGACCCGGGGGCAGCCATAGTGTCCATATAATAATACCACAGAGCCTATAGAATATAGGACCAGTCCCGGGGGCAGCCATAGTGTCCGTATAATGATACCACAGAGCCTATAGAATATAGGACCAGACCAGGAGCAGCCATTGTGTCCGTATAATGATACCACAGAGCCTATAGGATATAGGACCAGACCCAGGGGCAGCCATAGTGTCCGTATAATGATACCACAGAGCCTATAGAATATAGGACCAGACCCGGGGGCAGCCATAGTGTCCGTATAATGATACCACAGAGCCTATAGAATATAGAACCAGACCAGGAGCAGCCATTGTGTCCGTATAATGATACCACAGAGCCTATAGGATATAGGACCAGACCCAGGGGCAGCCATAGTGTCCGTATAATGATACCACAGAGCCTATAGAATATAGGACCAGACCCGGAGCAGCCATAGTGTCCGTATAATGATACCACAGAGCCTATAGAATATAAGACCAGACCCGGGGGCAGCCATAGTGTCCGTATAATGATACCACAGAGCCTATAGGATATAGGACCAGACCCGGGGGCAGCCATAGTGTCCGTATAATGATACCACAGAGCCTATAGAATATAGGACCAGACCCGGGGGCAGCCATAGTGTCCATATAATAATACCACAGAGCCTATAGAATATAGGACCAGACCCGGGGCAGCCATAGTGTCCGTATAATGATACCACAGAGCCTATAGAATATAGGACCAGACCCGGGGCAGCCATAGTGTCCATAAAATGATACCACAGAGCCTATAGAATATAGGACCAGACCAGGAGCAGCCATTGTGTCCGTATAATGATACCACAGAGCCTATAGAATATAGGACCAGACCAGGGGCAGCCATAGTGTCCGTATAATGATACCACAGAGCCTATAGAATATAGGACCAGACCCGGGGGCAGCCATAGTGTCCATATAATGATACCACAGAGCCTATAGAATATAGGACCAGACCCGGAGCAGCCATAGTGTCCATATAATGATACCACAGAGCCTATAGAATATAGGACCAGACCCGGAGCAGCCATAGTGTCTGTATAATGATATCACAGAGCCTATAGAATATAGGACCAGACCCGGGGGCAGCCATAGTGTCCGTATAATGATACTACAGAGCCTATAGAATATAGGACCAGACCCGGGGGCAGCCATAGTGTCCATATAATAATACCACAGAGCCTATAGAATATAGGACCAGTCCCGGGGGCAGCCATAGTGTCCGTATAATGATACCACAGAGCCTATAGAATATAGGACCAGACCAGGAGCAGCCATTGTGTCCGTATAATGATACCACAGAGCCTATAGGATATAGGACCAGACCCAGGGGCAGCCATAGTGTCCGTATAATGATACCACAGAGCCTATAGAATATAGGACCAGACCCGGGGGCAGCCATAGTGTCCGTATAATGATACCACAGAGCCTATAGAATATAGAACCAGACCAGGAGCAGCCATTGTGTCCGTATAATGATACCACAGAGCCTATAGGATATAGGACCAGACCCAGGGGCAGCCATAGTGTCCGTATAATGATACCACAGAGCCTATAGGATATAGGACCAGACCCAGGGGCAGCCATAGTGTCCGTATAATGATACCACAGAGCCTATAGAATATAGGACCAGACCCGGAGCAGCCATAGTGTCCGTATAATGATACCACAGAGCCTATAGGATATAGGACCAGACCCGGGGGCAGCCATAGTGTCCGTATAATGATACCACAGAGCCTATAGAATATAGGACCAGACCCGGAGCAGCCATAGTGTCCGTATAATGATACCACAGAGCCTATAGAATATAGGACCAGACCCGGGGGCAGCCATAGTGTCCATATAATAATACCACAGAGCCTATAGAATATAGGACCAAACCCGGGGGCAGCCATAGTGTCCATATAATAATACCACAGAGCCTATAGAATATAGGACCAGACCCGGGGGCAGCCATAGTGTCCATATAATAATACCACAGAGCCTATAGAATATAGGACCAAACCCGGGGGCAGCCATAGTGTCCGTATAATTATACCACAGAGCCTATAGAATATAGGACCAGACCCGGAGCAGCCATAGTGTCCGTATAATGATATCACAGAGCCTTTAGGATATAGGACCAGACCCGGGGGTAGCCATAGTGTCCATATAATGATACCACAGAGCCTATAGAATATAGGACCAGACCCGGGGGCAGCCATAGTGTCCATATAATGATACCACAGAGCCTATAGAATATAGGACCAGACCCGGGGGCAGCCATAGTGTCCATATAATGATACCACAGAGCCTATAGAATATAGGACCAGACCCGGGGGCAGCCATAGTGTCCGTATAATGATATCACAGAGCCTATAGAATATAGGACCAGACCCGGGGGCAGCCATAGTGTCTGTATAATGATACCACAGAGCCTATAGAATATAGGACCAGACCAGGAGCAGCCATAGTGTCCGTATAAAGATACCACAGAGTCTATAGAATATAGGACCAGACCCGGGGGCAGCCATAGTGTCTGTATAATGATACCACAGAGCCTATAGAATATAGGACCAGACCAGGGGCAGCCATAGTGTCCGTATAATGATACCACAGAGCCTATAGAATATAGGACTAGACCCGGAGCAGCCATAGTGTCCGTATAATGATACCACAGAGCCTATAGAATATAGGACCAGACCCGGAGCAGACATAGTGTCCGTATAATGATACCACATAGCCTATAGAATATAGGACCAGACCCGGGGGCAGCCATAGTGTCCGTATAATGATACCACAGAGCCTATAGAATATAGGACCAGACCCGGGGGCAGCCATAGTGTCCGTATAAAGATACCACAGAGCCTATAGAATATAGGACCAGACCAGGGGCAGCCATAGTGTCCGTATAAAGATACCACAGAGCCTATAGAATATAGGACCAGACCAGGAGCAGCCATAGTGTCCGTATAATGATACCACAGAGCCTATAGAATATAAGACCAGACCCGGGGGCAGACATAGTGTCCGTATAATGATACCACAGAGCCTATAGAATATAAGACCAGACCCGGGGGCAGCCATAGTGTCCATATAATGATACCACAGAGCCTATAGAATATAGGACCAAACCCGGGGGCAGCCATAGTGTCCATATAATAATACCACAGAGCCTATAGAATATAGGACCAAACCCGGGGGCAGCCATAGTGTCCGTATAATGATACCACAGAGCCAATAGAATATAGGACCAGACCCGGAGCAGCCATAGTGTACATATAATGATACCACAGAGCCTATAGAATATAGGACCAGACCCGGAGCAGCCATAGTGTCTGTATAATGATACCACAGATCCTATAGAATATAGGACCAGACCCAGGGGCAGCCATAGTGTCCGTATAATGATACCACAGAGCCTATAGAATATAGGACCAGACCCGGAGCAGCCATAGTGTCCGTATAATGATACCACAGAGCCTATAGAATATAAGACCAGACCCGGGGGCAGCCATAGTGTCCGTATAATGATACCACAGAGCCTATAGGATATAGGACCAGACCCGGGGGCAGCCATAGTGTCCGTATAATGATACCACAGAGCCTATAGAATATAGGACCAGACCCGGGGGCAGCCATAGTGTCCATATAATAATACCACAGAGCCTATAGAATATAGGACCAGACCCGGGGCAGCCATAGTGTCCGTATAATGATACCACAGAGCCTATAGAATATAGGACCAGACCCGGGGCAGCCATAGTGTCCATAAAATGATACCACAGAGCCTATAGAATATAGGACCAGACCAGGAGCAGCCATTGTGTCCGTATAATGATACCACAGAGCCTATAGAATATAGGACCAGACCCGGGGCAGCCATAGTGTCCGTATAATGATACCACAGAGCCTATAGAATATAGGACCAGACCCGGGGGCAGCCATAGTGTCCATATAATGATACCACAGAGCCTATAGAATATAGGACCAGACCCGGAGCAGCCATAGTGTCCATATAATGATACCACAGAGCCTATAGAATATAGGACCAGACCCGGAGCAGCCATAGTGTCTGTATAATGATATCACAGAGCCTATAGAATATAGGACCAGACCCGGGGGCAGCCATAGTGTCCGTATAATGATACTACAGAGCCTATAGAATATAGGACCAGACCCGGGGGCAGCCATAGTGTCCATATAATAATACCACAGAGCCTATAGAATATAGGACCAGTCCCGGGGGCAGCCATAGTGTCCGTATAATGATACCACAGAGCCTATAGAATATAGGACCAGACCAGGAGCAGCCATTGTGTCCGTATAATGATACCACAGAGCCTATAGGATATAGGACCAGACCCAGGGGCAGCCATAGTGTCCGTATAATGATACCACAGACCCTATAGAATATAGGACCAGACCCGGGGGCAGCCATAGTGTCCGTATAATGATACCACAGAGCCTATAGAATATAGAACCAGACCAGGAGCAGCCATTGTGTCCGTATAATGATACCACAGAGCCTATAGGATATAGGACCAGACCCGGGGGCAGCCATAGTGTCCGTATAATGATACCACAGAGCCTATAGGATATAGGACCAGACCCAGGGGCAGCCATAGTGTCCGTATAATGATACCACAGAGCCTATAGAATATAGGACCAGACCCGGAGCAGCCATAGTGTCCGTATAATGATACCACAGAGCCTATAGAATATAAGACCAGACCCGGGGGCAGACATAGTGTCCGTATAATGATACCACAGAGCCTATAGGATATAGGACCAGACCCGGGGGCAGCCATAGTGTCCGTATAATGATACCACAGAGCCTATAGAATATAGGACCAGACCCGGAGCAGCCATAGTGTCCGTATAATGATACCACAGAGCCTATAGAATATAGGACCAGACCCGGGGGCAGCCATAGTGTCCATATAATAATACCACAGAGCCTATAGAATATAGGACCAAACCCGGGGGCAGCCATAGTGTCCATATAATAATACCACAGAGCCTATAGAATATAGGACCAGACCCGGGGGCAGCCATAGTGTCCATATAATAATACCACAGAGCCTATAGAATATAGGACCAAACCCGGGGGCAGCCATAGTGTCCGTATAATTATACCACAGAGCCTATAGAATATAGGACCAGACCCGGAGCAGCCATAGTGTCCGTATAATGATATCACAGAGCCTTTAGGATATAGGACCAGACCCGGGGGTAGCCATAGTGTCCATATAATGATACCACAGAGCCTATAGAATATAGGACCAGACCCGGGGGTAGCCATAGTGTCCGTATAATGATACCACAGAGCCTATAGAATATAGGACCAGACCCGGGGGCAGCCATAGTGTCCATATAATGATACCACAGAGCCTATAGAATATAGGACCAGACCCGGGGGCAGCCATAGTGTCCGTATAAAGATACCACAGAGCCTTTAGGATATAGGACCAGACCCGGGGGCAGCCATAGTGTCTGTATAATGATACCACAGAGCCTATAGAATATAGGACCAGACCAGGAGCAGCCATAGTGTCCGTATAAAGATACCACAGAGTCTATAGAATATAGGACCAGACCCGGGGGCAGCCATAGTGTCTGTATAATGATACCACAGAGCCTATAGAATATAGGACCAGACCAGGGGCAGCCATAGTGTCCGTATAATGATACCACAGAGCCTATAGAATATAGGACTAGACCCGGAGCAGCCATAGTGTCCGTATAATGATACCACAGAGCCTATAGAATATAGGACCAGACCCGGAGCAGACATAGTGTCCGTATAATGATACCACATAGCCTATAGAATATAGGACCAGACCCGGGGGCAGCCATAGTGTCCGTATAATGATACCACAGAGCCTATAGAATATAGGACCAGACCCGGGGGCAGCCATAGTGTCCGTATAAAGATACCACAGAGCCTATAGAATATAGGACCAGACCAGGGGCAGCCATAGTGTCCGTATAAAGATACCACAGAGCCTATAGAATATAGGACCAGACCCGGAGCAGCCATAGTGTCCGTATAATGATACCACAGAGCCTATAGAATATAAGACCAGACCCGGGGGCAGACATAGTGTCCGTATAATGATACCACAGAGCCTATAGAATATAAGACCAGACCCGGGGGCAGCCATAGTGTCCATATAATGATACCACAGAGCCTATAGAATATAGGACCAAACCCGGGGGCAGCCATAGTGTCCATATAATAATACCACAGAGCCTATAGAATATAGGACCAAACCCGGGGGCAGCCATAGTGTCCGTATAATGATACCACAGAGCCAATAGAATATAGGACCAGACCCGGAGCAGCCATAGTGTACATATAATGATACCACAGAGCCTATAGAATATAGGACCAGACCCGGAGCAGCCATAGTGTCTGTATAATGATACCACAGATCCTATAGAATATAGGACCAGACCCGGGGGCAGCCATAGTGTACATATAATGATACCACAGAATCTATAGAATATAGGACCAGACCCGGGGGCAGCCATAGTGTCCGTATAATGATACCACAGAGCCTATAGAATATAGGACCAGACCCGGGGGCAGCCATAGTGTCCGTATAATGATACCACAGAGTCTATAGAATATAGGACCAGACCCGGGGCAGCCATAGTGTCCATATAATGATACCACAGAGCCTATAGAATATAGGACCAGACCAGGGGCAGCCATAGTGTCCGTATAATGATACCACAGAGCCTATAGAATATAGGACCAGACCCGGAGCAGCCATAGTGTCTGTATAATGATATCACAGAGCCTATAGAATATAGGACCAGACCCGGGGGCAGCCATAGTGTCCGTATAATGATACTACAGAGCCTATAGAATATAGGACCAGACCCGGGGCAGCCATAGTGTCCGTATAATGATACCACAGAGCCTATAGAATATAGGACCAGACCAGGAGCAGCCATAGTGTCCGTATAATGATACTACAGAGCCTATAGAATATAGGACCAGACCCGGGGGCAGCCATAGTGTCCGTATAATGATACCACAGAGCCTATAGAATATAGGACCAGACCAGGAGCAGCCATAGTGTCTGTATAATGATACCACAGAGCCTATAGAATATAGGACCAGACCCGGGGGCAGCCATAGTGTCCATATAATGATACCACACAGCCTATAGAATATAGGACCAAACCCGACGCAGCCATAGTGTCTGTATAATGATACCACAGAGCCTATAGAATATAGGACCAGACCCGGGGCAGCCATAGTGTCCGTATAATGATACCACAGAGCCTATAGAATATAGGACCAAACCCGGAGCAACCATAGTGTCTGTATAATGATACCACAGAGCCTATAGAATATAGGACCAGACCCGGGGGCAGCCATAGTGTCCGTATAATGATACTACAGAGCCTATAGAATATAGGACCAGACTCGGCGCAGCCATAGTGTCTGTATAATGATACCACAGAGCCTATAGAATAGAGGACCGGACCCGGGGGCAGCCATAGTGTCCATATAATGATACTACAGAGCCTATAAAATATAGGACCAGACCCGGGGCAGCCATAGTGTCCGTATAATGATACTACAGAGCCTATAGAATATAGGACCAGACCCATCGCAGCCATAGTGTCCGTATAATGATACTACACAGCCTATAGAATATAGGACCAGACCCGGGGCAGCCATAGTGTCTATATAATGATACCACAGAGCCTATAGAATATAGGACCAGACCCGGCGCAGTCATAGTGTCCGTATAATGATACTACAGAGCCTATAGAATATAGGACCAGACCCAGGGGCAGTCATAGTGTCCGTATAATTATACCACAGAGCCTATAGAATATAGGACCAGACCCGGGGGCAGCCATAGTGTCTGTATAATGATACCACAGAGCCTATAGAATATAGGACCAGACCCGGGGCAGCCATAGTGTCCTTATATCGATACCACAGAGCCTATAGAATATAGGACCAGACCAGGAGCAGCCATAGTGTCCGTATAATGATACCACAGAGCCTATAGAATATAGGACCAGACCCGGGGGCAGCCATAGTGTCCGTATAATGATACCACAGAGCCTATAGAATAGAGGACCGGACCCTACGCAGCCATAGTGTCCGTATAATGATACCACAGAGCCTATAGAATATAGGACCAGACCCGGAGCAGCCATAGTGTCCGTATAATGATACCACAGAGTCTATAGAATATAGGACCAGACCCGGGGGCAGCCATAGTGTCCGTATAATGATACCACAGAACCTATAGAATATAGGACCAGACCAGGAGCAGCCATAGTGTCCGTATAATGATACTACAGAGCCTATAGAATATAGGACCAGACCCGGGGGCAGCCATAGTGTCCATATAATGATACCACAGAGCCTATAGAATATAGGACCAGTCCCGGGGGCAGCCATAGTGTCCGTATAATGATACCACAGAGCCTATAGAGTATAGGACCAGACCCGGAGCAGCCATAGTGTCCGTATAATGATACTACAGAGCCTATAGAATATAGGATCAGACCCGGGGCAGCCATAGTGTCCGTATAATGATATCACAGAGCCTATAGAATATAGGACCAGACCCGGAGCAGCCATAGTGTCCGTATAATGATACCACAGAGCCTATAGAATATAGGACCAGATCAGGAGCAGCCATAGTGTCCATATAATGATACCACAGAGCCTATAGAATATAGGACCAGACCCGGGGGCAGACATAGTGTCCGTATAATGATACCACAGAGCCTATAGAATATAGGACCATACCCGGGGGCAGCCATAGTGTCCGTATAATGATACCACAGAGCCTATAGAATATAGGACTAGACCCGGGGGCAGCCATAGTGTCGGTATAATGATACCACAGAGCCTATAGAATATAGGACCAAACCCGGGGGCAGCCATAGTGTCCGTATAATGATACCACAGAGCCTATAGAATATAAGACCAGACCCGGGGGCAGCCATAGTGTCCGTATAATGATACCACAGAGCCTATAGAATATAGGACCAGACCCGGGGGCAGCCATAGTGTCCGTATAATGATACCACATAGCCTATAGAATATAGGACTGTAACGGACCGTTTCAGCAGACAAGGGGTTAAAATCCGTTTAGGCGATATGCCCCTTTCTGAGAGACAGGCACAGCTACTGCAGAACACCAATGTCCCGAACTGGATACAAAATAGCACTCCAAACTGGAACCTCACGAATAGCTGCTAGCAGACGAACAGGAATCAGCTTACACTCCTGGCAATCAGTCTCTAACAGCATACAGCGGATCCCCCCATTAACGAGACAAGGCTCCGTGTTGAGGGTCAAGCAGTGGTCTGAGGTGCTGGCACACCCAGCCTGGTTTTTATTACAGTTGTTTGCAAATACAGGTCCGCCCACAGGGAGGTATAAAACAACCAAGCCCATCTGGTGTACACGCCCCTAGGGGACCAGAATGAAGATTGTGACATAGGACAGATATGCAGCACTGTAGGATACACAGAGACAATACATCCCCACAATGCATCATGGTTTCCTCCTCTCTGCCCTGGAGACACCCGAGGCGTAATCCAATTATCTCTCAAGACAAAGAGAAATCACCAATACACATGTGGATATAACAGGACAGACATCACCATTTAAACACACAATGGGACAATGGCACAATAGAAACACACCCAGCATATTCCTTCCAAGCTGACAAGTTACACTTATTATAAATTGTTACAACTTTGTGAGTTTACATTGGCCATACATATAACTAACATCAATTTAAACAGTATAACTTGGGGGACAAACCTATCCAAAATTCACTTGAATAGGTTCAGGGGTTTAAAAGTTAGTATGGGCCATAATCCTGAGACAAGAGGCTGATAAACAGGCCTCTCCAAAACCCAGTGGCGAGGTTGGTTTCGCCACACATCCCCCCCCCCCCAGGGAAGACTAACCAGATACCTGACCTCACGCCGGTCGGTACCTGAGTTAGTCTGGCAGCCCACCCACAACCCAATACTGGACCTGTTGCATTGGGTAGCCTGTCTCTGTCCAGTGAGTCCACCAAGGTTATGTTGGAAGCTGGTACTCCCGGTCTCTGTGTTGCTCCCTGGCTTAGAGTCTGGTTGTTGGAGGGGGAGACCGACTGTCTCTACCCCCTGTGCTGTAAGTGCAGAGACCACGGTCCCATCTGCACTGTTGTGGGGCTTACTGTCTCCCCCTGGTGCGTTAAGCTGCCGCTGGGGAGAGGGGGTAACGAGCTCCTCTCCCATACATACTTCCAGCCGCTGGGGAGGGCGACCGACCGTCTCCGCTCCCAATACAGTGTCCTGCTGCTGGGGAAAGGAGACTGGGCTCTCTATTCCCTGCTGGACACTCTGCCGCTGGGGGACAGGACGACTGTCTCTGCCCCCTGTAACTCCGCCTGCCGCTGGGGAATGGAGACTGGGGTCCCAATTCCCAATAAATCACACAGCCTGCCGCTGGGGAGGGAGGACGCTGCTCTCCCTGTATTTCACACTGCCTTCCCGGCATATCACTCTGCTGCTGGGGGGCAGGAACAACTACCTCTGCCCCTGTAACTCAGCCTGCCGCTGGGGAGGGAGGACGCTGCTCTCCTCTCCCTGCACTTCACACTGCCGCTGGGGAATGGAGACTGGGCTCCCAATTCCCTGCAATTCACACTGCCGCTGGAGAATGGAGACTGGGCTCCCAATTTCCTGCTGGACACTCTGCCGCTGGGGAGAGGAGACTGAGCTCTCTCTGTCCCGCAACTGTAATTTCCGATGGAGGTCCACCCAACGTGGCAGCTGACCGTCACCTTCTGCCCGGTATAGTAGGGTCTTGAACACTAGACTCCTCACGAACTTCACGTATTTCTCAGCTGGATTGGGTCCGAAGAAGTTCAGCCGCAACC
Source organism: Bufo bufo (assembly GCF_905171765.1). Classification (NCBI taxonomy): domain Eukaryota; kingdom Metazoa; phylum Chordata; class Amphibia; order Anura; family Bufonidae; genus Bufo; species Bufo bufo. The sequence goes on from NC_053396.1 coordinate 230,387,907, forward strand.
ACATCATACAGTCAAATTCCTCCACAGAGTATCTGTACTCCACTGCTGGTTACATCCTGGTGCTTTTAGGGTCGCTGTACTGAGACATGCGTTGCCCTTAAGTTGTAAAATCCAAAGAAATGGTGTCTCCTGTAGCTGTCCTTCTGGCTGTAGGAACGATCCCGCTGCTTGCCACCAATGTAACGGACCGTTTCAGCAGACAAGGGGTTAAAATCCGTTTAGGCGATGTGCCCCTTTCTGAGAGACAGGCACAGCTACTGCAGAACACCAATGTCCCGAACTGGATACAAAATAGCACTCCAAACTGGAACCTCACGAATAGCTGCTAGCAGACGAACAGGAATCAACTTACACTCCTGGCAATCAGTCTCTAACAGCATACAGCGGATCCCCCCAATAACGAGACAAGGCTCCGTGTTGAGGGTCAAGCAGTGGTCTGAGGTGCTGGCACACCCAGCCTGGTTTTTATTACAGTTGTTTGCAAATACAGGTCCGCCCACAGGGAGGTATAAAACAACCAAGCCCATCTGGTGTACACGCCCCTAGGGGACCAGAATGAAGATTGTGACATAGGACAGATATGCAGCACTGTAGGATACACAGAGACAATACATCCCCACAATGCATCATGGTTTCCTCCTCTCTGCCCTGGAGACACCCGAGGCGTAATCCAATTATCTCTCAAGACAAAGAGAAATCACCAATACACATGTAGATATAACAGGACAGACATCACCATTTAAACACACAATGGGACAATGGCAGAATAGAAACACACCAGCATATTCCTCCCAAGCTGACAAGTTACACTTATTATAAATTGTTACAACTTTGTGAGTTTACATTGGCCATACATATAACTAACATCAATTTAAACAGTATAACTTGGGGGACAAACCTATCCAAAATTCACTTGAATAGGTTCAGGGGTTTAAAAGTTAGTATGGGCCATAATCCTGGGGCAAGAGGCTGATAAACAGGCCTCTCCAAAACCCAGTGGCGAGGTTGGTTTCGCCACAAGGACCAGACCCAGGAGCAGCCATAGTGTCCTTATAATGATATCACAGAGCCTATAGACTATAGGACCAGACCCGGGGGCAGCCATAGTGTCTGTATAATGATATCACAGAGCCTATAGAATATAGGACCAGACCAGGAGCAGCCATAGTGTCCGTATAATGATACCACAGAGCCTATAGAATATAGGACCAGTCCCGGGGGCAGCCATAGTGTCCGTATAATGATACCACAGAGCCTATAGAATATAGGACCAGACCCGGAGCAGCCATAGTGTCTATATAATGATATCACAGAGCCTATAGAATAGAGGACCAGACCTTGGGGCAGCCATAGTGTCCATATAATGATACTACAGAGCCTATAGAATATAGGACCAGACCCGGGGCAGCCATAGTGTCCGTATAATGATACTACAGAGCCTATAGAATATAGGACCAGACCCGGGGCAGCCATAGTGTCTATATAATGATACCACAGAGCCTATAGAATATAGGACCAGACCCGGCGCAGCCATAGTGTCCGTATAATGATACTACAGATCCTATAGAATATAGGACCAGACCCATCGCAGCCATAGTGTCCGTATAATGATACTACAGAGCCTATAAAATATAGGACCAGACTCGGGGGCAGCCATAGTGTCCGTATAATGATACTACAGAGCCTATAGAATATAGGACCAGACCCGGGGGGCAGCCATAGTGTCCGTATAATGATACTACAGAGCCTATAGAATATAGGGCCAGACCCAGGGGCAGCCATAGTGTCCGTATAATGATACCACAGAGCCTATAGAATATAGGACCAGACCCGGGGCAGCCATAGTGTCCGTATAATTATACCACAGAGCCTATAGAATATAGGACCAGACCCGGGGGCAGCCATAGTGTCCGTATAATGATACCACAGAGCCTATAGAATATAGGACCAGACCCGGGGGGCAGCCATAGTGTCCGTATAATGATACTACAGAGCCTATAGAATATAGGACCAGACCCGGGGGGCAGCCATAGTGTCCGTATAATGATACTACAGAGCCTATAGAATATAGGGCCAGACCCAGGGGCAGCCATAGTGTCCGTATAATTATACCACAGAGCCTATAGAATATAGGACCAGACCCGGGGGCAGCCATAGTGTCCGTATAATGATACTACAGAGCCTATAGAATATAGGACCAGACCCGGGGGCAGCCATAGTGTCCGTATAATGATACTACAGAGCCTATAGAATATAGGACCAGACCCGGGGGCAGCCATAGTGTCCGTATAATGATACCACAGAGCCTTTAGGATATAGGACCAGACCCGGGGCAGCCATAGTGTCCGTATAATTATACCACAGAGCCTATAGAACCAGTCGTATAATGAAGCTATGGCAAATACATGTCCACAGTATGCAGGGCGCGGTATACGCAGGTACAGTGTCACCACTCACACGGCATCCACTAACACAGTACAGCACCGATCTCACAGCGGTCATACCTACCTCCTGAACCTACAATATATACAGTGAGTTGCATTAGTTTGGGCGCCCCGGTCGCATTTCCTGTTACTGTGACCAGTTCAGGGAGTTGAAGATGAAATGATCTCCAGAAGACACAACCTTCGACAATATAAGTGGATTATTTGGGGTTTGTTTAACTTTAAAGTGAATAAAAAGGAAAGAAGTACCTTGCAAAAGTATGTGAACCCCAGGAGATTTGAGCGCTCAGATAACTGACTCAAAGTAACAGACCCTAAATAGACTGTGAGGGTGCGGCACACGGCGCAGTGCTGACACGCTTTCAGGATGCTGTTTTTTTATTGCAGCTAGCTGAAATGAATTAAATCCTTCCCACAGTGCAGAACACCAGGGGTTAACGAGGCTGCTAAACTGAAAACAGAGCTGCACTGTGTTCTCGCACCCTAAGGGCTCTTTCACATGAGCGGATCCCGTGCGGGTAATCTGCTGCGTGAAAGAGAGCCAAGCCCTGTTCCGGACAGCAGAGACACGGAGCATTAACATGATTGATAATTCGAGATGAGCGAATTTCCGCTTATGAAATTCACTCGCTCTTCGTTTACTGACTAAAAGCAGAATTGCGTTATGGATTCCGTTATTTATTCCGTCATAATAGAAGTGTATGGGCTGCATAACGGATCTGTCCAGTTTCCGTTATGCAGGAGAGGGGTCAGGATCAGGGGATGACTCAGGATCAGGAGAGGATTTAGGATCAGGAGAGGACTCGGGATCAGGGGAGGACTCGGGATCAGGAGAGGGCTCAGGATAAGGAGAGGACTCAGGATCAGGAGAGGGCTCGGGATCAGGAGAGGACTCGGGATCAGGAGAGGACTCGGGATCAGGAGAGGACTCGGGATCAGGAGAGGACTCGGGATCAGGAGAGGACTCGGGATCAGGAGAGGACTCGGGATCAGGAGAGGGCTCAGGATCAGGAGAGGACTCAGGATCAGGAGAGGGCTCAGGATCAGGAGAGGGCTCAGGATCAGGGGAGGACTCGGGATCAGGGGAGGTCTCAGGATCAGGGGAGGACACAGGATCAGGGCAGGACTCAGGATCAGGAGAGTGCTCAGGATCAGGAGAGGGCTCAGGATCAGGAGAGGGCTCAGGATCAGGAGAGGGCTCAGGATCAGGAGAGGGCTCAGGATCAGGAGAGGGCTCAGGATCAGGAGAGGGCTCAGGATCAGGAGAGGGCTCAGGATCAGGAGAGGGCTCAGGATCAGGAGAGGGCTCAGGATCAGGGGAAGACTCAGGATCAGGAGAGGGCTCAGGATCAGGAGAGGGCTCAGGATCAGGGGATGACTCAGGATCAGGAGAGGACTCGGGATCAGGAGAGGACTCGGGATCAGGGGAGGACTCAGGATCAGGAGAGGGCTCAGGATAAGGAGAGGACTCAGGATCAGGAGAGGGCTCGGGATCAGGAGAGGACTCGGGATCAGGAGAGGACTCGGGATCAGGAGAGGACTCGGGATCAGGAGAGGACTCGGGATCAGGAGAGGACTCGGGATCAGGAGAGGACTCGGGATCAGGAGAGGACTCGGGATCAGGAGAGGACTCGGGATCAGGAGAGGACTCGGGATCAGGAGAGGACTCGGGATCAGGAGAGGACTAGGGATCAGGAGAGGACTCGGGATCAGGAGAGGACTCGGGATCAGGAGAGGACTCGGGATCAGGAGAGGACTCGGGATCAGGAGAGGACTCGGGATCAGGAGAGGACTCGGGATCAGGAGAGGACTCGGGATCAGGAGAGGACTCGGGATCAGGAGAGGACTCGGGATCAGGAGAGGACTCGGGATCAGGAGAGGGCTCAGGATCAGGAGAGGGCTCAGGATCAGGGGAGGACTCAGGATCAGGAGAGGATTTAGGATCAGGAGAGGACTCGGGATCAGGGGAGGACTCGGGATCAGGAGAGGGCTCAGGATAAGGAGAGGACTCAGGATCAGGAGAGGGCTCAGGATCAGGAGAGGGCTCAGGATCAGGGGAGGACTCAGGATCAGGAGAGGGCTCAGGATCAGGAGATGACTCGGGATCAGGGGAGGACTCAGGATCAGGGGAGGACACAGGATCAGGGCAGGACTCAGGATCAGGAGAGGACTCAGGATCAGGAGAGGACTCAGGATCAAGAGAGGACTCAGGATCAGGAGAGGACTCAGGATCAGGGGAGGACTCAGGATCAGGGGAGGACTCGGGATCAGGGCAGGACTCGGGATCAGGGCAGGACTCGGGATCAGGAGAGGACTCGGGATCAGGAGAGGACTCGGGATCAGGAGAGGACTCGGGATCAGGAGAGGACTCGGGATCAGGAGAGGACTCGGGATCAGGAGAGGGCTCAGGATCAGGAGAGGGCTCAGGATCAGGAGAGGGCTCAGGATCAGGAGAGGACTCAGGATCAGGAGAGGACTCAGGATCAAGAGAGGACTCAGGATCAGGAGAGGACTCAGGATCAGGGGAGGACTCAGGATCAGGGGAGGACTCAGGATCAGGGGAGGACTCAGGATCAGGGGAGGACTCAGGATCAGGGGAGGGCTCTCTCTGCGCACTCCAGGGTGTCAGTCCTCCACCAGCAGATCCAGTCCGGACGTGGCACTAGACATGGCACAGGCCCCAAGTTAGGGACAGGTAAGACACAGACAGTATGGCTGCATAGTATACGGGCATATATATAATTATGCTCAGTGCTGTCACTGTATATATTATACTCAGTCTGAGATAATACTATAGATAATATACGGAGTATAATTATAATGTACAGTAACCCATATGTACTATGCAGCTGTATAAGCCGGCGATATGTGTTAAGGCTGGCCGCAGGCTAGCCTGGATTTGTGGGAGGGGCCGGTACCTGTCTTAAGCAGTCTGGCTCTCCCAGGCAGCCTGGATTTGTGGGAGGGGCCGGTACCTGTCTTAAGCAGTCTGGCTCTCCCAGGCAGCACGTCGGCATTCGGACGTCTGCTACTTCCGGGTGTGATGTCATCAGCAAGCGTCCTGCACGAGTCGGATCTCAGAGAAGCGGGTGTACCTTTCACTTCAGTCTGCAAGCTGTTCAGGTCGTTTTCCATGATAACTGCTTTGTTTGGGGAGCGTGGCAACGTGGAGGAGGGTAGGAGGGTGTGTAGAGAGGGGGAAGTGTGCCGGAGGATCGCTTCTCCTCACTGCGTTCAGGCACATGCAATTCAAGTTTTGGCACCAATGGGCAGCATTGTCACATAGTCTCAGCATAACCTGTATCTAAGTTCATACAGGGGCTGCGAGTCATCTGGGCTCAGCAGGTTAAACTCTGGCAGCTGGGTCCTGGTGCCATTACTGAGTTGATTACTTACAAGGTTGCTGCTTGTGCACATGTTTGACACTCATCACATACACTACATACATACCTTAGACACATAGTTCGCACATCAGGCAGTTTGACGAAAAAAAAAAAAAAAAAAAAGGGAACAAGTGGATTGTTAAATAAAATAAAAAAAAAAAAAAAAAAAAAAAAAAAGTGGGTTGTTCAAATAAAGAAAAAAATAAAAAAAAATAAAACTTTATCCACCAAGCTGCATCCATACACCTCTAGCACAGGTTCATCCACCAATACAGCTACACGCTCGCACGACATACACACCCCGTTTCATCTCGTAGACTAGTGTCATACGTCATACGGTCTGTTTTCCACAAATCCTATACTTACATACATCACCTACCACGTCTGTAGGTTCTTTAGCCCGCAGTATTCGTTTTTAATTAATCTGCCACGTCACAGATTCACACAAACTCGGGCTCGCTTCATACGTCAGTGGAAACGACTATCATACTCCCTGTCAGCCTCAAAGGCTTTTCGTTCAATCGTTTCACGCTGCTGGGGGGGGGGAGGGGAGGGGCTTAGATTCCGTCATCTTGTTTGTCAGCTTACGGGCAGCAGGTCGTAGGGTTAACAGGTTGTTTTTTTGTTTTTTTTTCCTCTTTTCTTTTTTCTTTCCCCTCTTCTTTCTTTCCACGTTTTTTTTTTATTTTATTTGTTGTTTGTTTGTTTGGTGTTTTCTTTCTTTTGTTGTGTCTTTAGTCATGGGCACACATTGACTTCACGTACATATACCACCTACTTACCCCATACAGGTAGTCTGCACATATGACAGCGGCGTAAAAAAAAAAAAAAAAAAATGAAATGAAAGTTCTTCCTTTGGGGGGCGTGGTTACTATTAATTAAAGAAAGAAAAAAAAAAAGGGGCTTTCTAAAGGAAGGATTTTCATGTTGTCCTGGTGGTAATCTTTCCACTAGCCTTTTGCATACACCACTAGCATAGATACATTCACCAACCACTGTCACACTCTCGCACGACAGTCAGAGACACTTCGTTTCATCTCGTAGTATAGTGTCATACGTCATACGGTCTGTTTTCCACGACTCCTATTCTTACATACATTCACCTACCACGTCTGTAGGTTCGTTAGCCCGCAGTATTCGTTTTTAATCAGTCTGCCACGCCACAGATTCAGTTAAACTCGGGCTCGCTTCATCCGTCAGTGGAAACGACTATCATACTTCACGTGAGCCTCATCGACCGCTCCTCATACGTTCATACTGTCGGGGGAGGGGGTTGGCTTCTGTCAGTTGTCTGTCGGCTTAAACGGGCTGCCTGTCACGGTCTGCACCGTGAAGCCGGCATGACTGAGCCGGGTGAATGTCGAGGTCCTTGACCGCCTGCTGCGGCTTCATCCCGTTCAGCCGTTCCGCGCTTTTCTGGTGGAAGGTTTCCTACGGGGATTCCACACTGGGCTCATAGCCTTGCCTCAGCAGACACACGAGTGCCCCAATCAAATCAGGTGTCCGTTCCTTGCTCATGTCTCAGGTTTGCACCAAGAGAGAATTGCAGTCTCTGTTGGGCATGTTATACTTTGCCATGAGGATCATTCCTCAGGGTAGATCATTCATTTCAAGATTGCTAGTCTTATTACAACAGACCAGTGATTTGGACGCATCAGTGCATCTTAATGCTAACGCCCGAGAAGATCTGTTCATGTGGGACAGATTTCTCAGTGGGTGGAACGGCATTTCCATGTTTATTCCGAGGGCCACTTCTGATTCTCCACACGTATTTTCAGACGCAGCTGCCTCGGTAGGTTTCGCGGCCATATCTGCTCACATTGGTTCGCCGGCTCATGGCCCACACACGTGCTACAGTTGCCGGGGTTTTCTCAGATGTCGGCATTGTTCGAGATCTATCCTATCGTGGCAGCTGCTATAGTCTGGGGGCATAGGTGGTCGGGTCACACGGTGGTTTCCACACTGACAACATGGCGACCGCAGAGATCATTAACAAGGGCAGATCTAAATCGTTACTTATCATGTCTTTCATGCGTAGATTGACCTGGATAGCTCTGGAACAGGGGTTTCATTTTCATGCCCGGTTTTTGGACGGGGTCAGCAACGTTGCAGCTGATGCTTTATCTCGTTTTGATTTTTCTCGCTTTTTCTTACAGAACCCAGAAGCAGACTCCGTGGGCACCCCGGTACCGGACTGGCGGCTGCTGGTCTTGGATTAGACTCTCTGATGGTGGTCGCCAGTTCACTCATTACCAAGTCTTTGTCGGCCAGTACGTTGTGGTCGTACCGCCGAGCGTGGGTGTTTTTTTTTCGAACTTTAAGTTGGCATATCCTAGAGGTGACACAGGTCAGGTCAAGTATATGGTGGCTTTCGTGCCTTATTGTCATTCGGTATTGGCTTTATCCTACAACACCATTAGGCTATATTTGGCTGGGGTGCTGCATTTTTTGGCACTTCAAGAGCCAGACAGACCCTCTATATTTTCAGCTCACCCGATCAAGGCCATCCTCAGAGGCATTCAAAGAGCCAGGTCACGGTCAAGTCGGTCCGTCGACCTATTAAGGGGGACACGTTTCTTAGCCTGTCGGAAGTTCTCACATTCTCACCATTCAGAGTCCCTTCCCAGCCTGGTGATCAAGGCGGCGATGTACTTGGCGTTTTACGGGTTTTAAGACCAGGTGAAGTGACACAGGCCAGACAAGGGGCGGTGGCTCTCCGCAAGGGAGATTTAGTCAGGATGGGCAGTAACTCATTGCAGTTGCCTCACAACAAACAAGGCAGGTAGGTCCCGGCCATGTAGTTAAGTTCTTCCAGACCACAAACGCATGGTGTCCAGTGACAGTCTTGGACAACCTCTTGCTGGCCCTTAGTCTTCACAGCCCCACCGACCCATTACTTCCATTCCCTGTTGGTCCACTGACGTCCAGCCAGTTCATCAAACATATTCGCATCCTGTTGACCAGTGTAGGATTGAATCTGGCTCAATTCTCGGGGCATTCTTTCCGCATCGGTGCGGCATCCGCAGCGTCCAAGCATGGAGTCCCTGTACATATCATTAAACACTTGGGGCGCTGGCGCTCGGGGTGCTTTTGTACGGTATATCCCGGAGCCACAAGCGGAGCTGGTCCAAGCATTCAGCACCTAGCACCTCAGGCCTATCCTTCCCTCACTGGTGGGTTTTGCCCCCTTTTTCAGGCATACCGACCTAGTGAGGCCAAGGCACACCTCAGGCCAATTAGGTAGGGGGGTGGTGGTTGGGCATCTTCCACTCGTTTAGGTCCTGACCACAAGTGTTAAGGCTGGCCGCAGGCTAGCCTGGATTTGTGGGAGGGGCCGGTACCTGTCTTAAGCAGTCTGGCTCTCCCAGGCAGCACGTCGGCATTCGGACGTCCCCTGCCCACCCATTCCCATTCTTCATTCAGTCATTCAACCATCACATTCAGGGTATGCCCCCTTTTTCAGGCATACCGACCTAGTGAGGCCAAGGCACACCTCAGGCCAATTAGGTAGGGGGGTGGTGGTTGGGCATCTTCCACTCGTTTAGGTCCTGACCACAAATATATATATACATGGAGCTGCAGAGCTGACACCTATATATAGATCAGCTATGCAGCATCCATACATGTCACATTATATATGGAAGGCTTACTGTATACTGTGTGTAATATATATATATTTTATAATGCTAAATACAGTGCCATGTAAATAACATCAGCCCCTCCAATGCAGCCCCATGTAAATCACATTACCCCTTCCTTCAGCCTCAAAAAGCACCGGCCTGTGTTCGCTCCCATGGTCCCGGCCACCAGAGAGGCTGATGCTTTTTCCTATAGGCCCCTTTCACACGGGCGAGTATTCCGCGCGGATACGATGCGTGAGGTGAACGCATTGCACCCGCACTGAATCCGGACCCATTCATTTCTATAGGGCTGTGCACACGAGCGGTGATTTTCACGCATCACTTGTGCGTTGCGTGAAAATCGCAGCATGCTCTATGTTGTGCGTGCTCTATGTTGGGGCTGCGTGAAAATCGTGAAGAAGTTTGGGTTTCGGTACCAAACATGGCGATTTTTCTCACGCGCGTGCAAAACGCATTACAATGTTTTGCACTCGCGCAGAAAAAAACGTGCATTTTCCCGCAACGCACCCCCATCTTATTCGGGCCAAAAACACGTGTGAAAGAGGCCATAGTGTGCAAGCACGACCACCACTGATGGATTGCAGGGTGGTCTGTAACCATGGAAACAAGCAGTGTATAATGTGATGGAAAAATGAATCCAGCCAGCAAAGGAAGCAATATGGATAATGACAATACATTAGTAAGGGCCTTGTAGTAACTTTCTCTACATGATAAATGCCACTTACTGAAGGGGGGGGGGTCGCTTTATTAAAGTTCGCCCTGTAGGTAAAATTCCCTAGAAACGGCCCTGGGTAAAGTGGTGTGCGACAACGGTGGCAATCTGCTGAGCGCGCTGAAACATGGCACACATCCTGTCGTGCAGCGATTTGTTGTCAAATACCCCGGGGTCCAGGACGTCTTGCGGCAGACCAGGAAAATCTCGGGCCATTTCAGAAGATCTTACACGGCCAAGGCTCGCCTCGCTGACGACACCACCTGCCCGTCAGACGTCTGACTGCCCGACGCGCTGGATCTCCACCTTGTATATGCTCGATAGGCTGCTCCAGCAGAAACGTGCCGTTAACGACTACCTGTACGAACTCTGCGGCAGGACAGGTTCTGGGAGCTTGGCTTCTTTTCACCGCGCCAGTGGCTGCTCATGCGCGACGCATGCAGACTTCTGCGGCCATTTGATGAGATCACCAAACTGGTCAGTCGCAGGCAGGGCGCCATCAGTGACATCGTACCTTACGCCTTCTTTCTGGATCGTGCATTGCGTCGTGTCATTGATCAAGCCGTCGAGGAGCAGGAAGATGAGGAAGTCACAATGCTGGATGAATTCCCAGGGGGGGCTACTCCATCTGAGAGAAGTCAGCAGGAGTCTGAAGAGGAGTCAGAGGAGGATGGTGTCGGGGCGGAGGAGGAGGAAGAAGAGCAGGCTTTAAACTTTTCGGGGATCCAGTGTTTGAAGAGGGACCCCCATATAAAAAGCATAAAGGGCAAGGACCAGTACTGGGTGGCAACATACTAAGACCCCTGGTACAGACACAAAATGGCGGACATGTTACTAGCATCACAGAGCGCTGTCAGAATGCAGCATTTCCAGGCCTTGCTGCGAGAGATGCTGCATTCTGCTGTTGAGGCGCTGGCAGAGGAATTTCCACCCACAGAGAAACATTTGCGGGTACCAATCCTACAGCGCCTGCAAGAAGTGGGCGGTTTGAAGATGTGTCGGATATGAGATCATTCTTGCAGCCAACCCATTGACAGCCGCCCTCCGGATCCAGCCTCAGGGAACGCCTAGACCGTCAGGTGTCCGACTACATCGGGTTAACAGCCGATGTGGACGCTCTGAGAAGCGAGGGAACCCCTGGACTACTGGGTGGGCAGGCTTGACCTGTGGCCAGAGCTGGCACAATTTGCCATGGAACTCTTGGCTTGCCCCTCATCGAGTGTCCTGTCCGAAAGGACGTTCAGCGCAGCATGGGGGATCGTGACCGATAAGCGCGCTCGCCTAGCTCACGATAGTGTGGACTACCTCACATTTCTAAAAATAAATGAGGCATGAATCTCTGAGGAATTCAACACCTGTGACGACCATGTGTAATTGAATTTCCTCATGCCAGCCCACAAATATCCGCCACCACCCAGAACAAAGAATGGTCCGTGTCTTATGTATATACAGCGGCATAAAAGGCCTTTTCTGTCATGTAAATGCCTATTGCCTAATATTTGGGGCCTGTACCGGCCGACAGTTAAATTTTTTATCTCTAGCCACATAATCACAACGCTGTCTCACTCTTCTGCCTCTCATTATGGTGTCGTATGAACCGCATTTACCATAAGGACCTTCTAATGTCACAGGGTCATGTGACTGTGCCCCACCCCGTACTGTGCCCCCTATACCTTGCATTGTGCCCTCTTACCACACCCTCTGCAGTGCTTCTAGTCATTCACTGTACTGTGCCCTCCTATACCCTTTTATCCGGTCATGGTATGGCGGTGTTATCCGGTCACGGTATGGCGGTGTTATCCGGTCACGGTATGGCGGTGTTATCCGGTCACGGTATGGTGGTGTTATCCGGTCACGGTATGGCGGTGTTATTTGGTCACTGTATGGCGGTGTTATCCGGTCACTGCACAGAGGTGTTATCCGTCACTGTATGGCGGTGGTATCCGGTCACTGCACAGAGGTTTTATCCGGTCACTGTATGGCAGTGTTATCCAGTCACCGCACAGAGGTGTTATCCGGTCACTGTACAGAGGTGTTATCCGGTCACTGTACGGCGGTGTTATCCGGTCACTGTACGGAGGTGTTATCCGGTCACGGTATGGTGGTGTTATCCGGTCACTGTATGATGGTGTTATCCGGTCACTGTACAGAGGTGTTATCCGGTCACTGTACGGCGGTGTGATCCGGTCACTGTACAGAGGTGTGATCCGGTCACTGTATGGCGGTGTTATCCGGTCACTGTACAGAGGTGTGATCCGGTCACTGTATGGCGGTGTTATCCGGTCACTGTACAGAGGTGTTATCCGGTCACTGTACAGAGGTGTTATCCGGTCACTGTACAGCGGTGTTATCCGGTCACTGTACGGCGGTATGATCCGGTCACTGTACAGAGGTGTGATCCGGTCACTGTATGGCGGTGTTATCCGGTCACTGTACAGAGGTGTTATCCGGTCACTGTACAGAGGTGTTATCCGGTCACTGTACAGAGGTGTTATCCGGTCACTGTATAGCGGTGTTATCCGGTCACTGTACAGAGGTGTTATCCGGTCACTGTACAGAGGTGTTATCCGGTCACTGTACAGAGGTGTTATCCGGTCACATTATGGCGGTGTTATCCAGTCACTGTACAGAGGTGTTATCCGGTCACTGTATGGCGGTGTTATCCGGTCACTGTACAGAGGTGTTATTCGGTCACTGTATGGCGGTGGTATCCAATATCTGGATGGCCATAACTGTATCCCTTTCCCTGCACACGCCATCCTTTCTTAGACCTGGCATGAGCGGGAAAAATATGCAGATTGCGGTGCTAAGGACTTTTGCGCCACAATCTGTGTCAGACATACGCCTAACATTGCCGTATTTCTATATAATAAATGACCCCCTAATTGTATTATTATTCAGGGGTAGGGCTAATATCTGTATATTATATAGATTCTAGTGTATTATACTGTGCCCTGTATTTCCCAGTAGATAATGATCCTTGGGAAGCACAGTCCTCACCCCTGACCACCAGGACCAGGCAGCGCTCTGTCACTACATGGCGGCCGCGCTGCTCCGCTGTGTACTGGGGCTGATTCTGACACTGGGTTCACATCCTATTTGTACCGTCCATTTAATGTCTGCGTTACCAGATGCCTCAGACTGATGCCGCACCGCGGCGTCCGGTCACCGTACAGTTCAATAGTAGAAAAAACATTTATGTTAACGTATGTATTTTTTTTAATGGACTCTGCAGGATACAGAACCGTGGAGCGCTGCACATGTGTATGCATCAGACCGATAGGAAATAACATCCTCTAGGCTCCAGCCGGGCGCAGTTCTGAGAGTTTCCCTTAAAGGGAATGAAAATGGCCCCTAATTAAAATACATATTTTTTGTGGGAATGTTTGCCATTGACCCCCCTCCGGTCAGGGTCCACGTTGTGGGGCGATTTGTGTCCTTCCATTAAGTGTTTGCTGGATGCAAATATGACCTGAAGGGTTTTCAGGATCGCCTGCCATTAAAGTGAATGGGGCCCGCCGCGAATGCGCGGTTCACGAACATTTGATCGCATTTGCGAACCGTCCCGACCGATGTTCGTCCATCACTACTCAGTATTCATTAACCGTTTCCACAGAGCCTTGTAAATACAGTGATAATGAACAGGGTATATCACAACATATAGAATGCAGGTAACCAGTATGAACCAGGGCAGGTAACCAGTATGAACCAGTGCAGGTAACCAGTATGAACCAGGGCAGGTAACCAGTATGAACCAGGGCAGGTAACCAGTATGAACCAGGGCAGGTAACCAGTATGAAACAGGGCAGGTAACCAGTATGAACCAGGGCAGGTAAACAGTATGAACCAGGGCAGGTAACCAGTATGAACCAGTGCAGGTAACCAGTATGAACCAGTGCAGGTAAACAGTATGAACCAGGGCAGGTAACCAGTATGAACCAGTGCAGGTACACAGTATGAACCAGTGCAGGTACACAGTATGAACCAGTGCAGGTAACCAGTATGAACCAGGGCAGGTAACCAGTATGAACCAGTGCAGGTAAACAGTATGAACCAGGGCAGGTAACCAGTATGAACCAGTGCAGGTACACAGTATGAACCAGTGCAGGTACACAGTATGAACCAGTGCAGGTAACCAGTATGAACCAGGGCAGGTAACCAGTATGAACCAGGGCAGGTAACCAGTATGAACCAGGGCAGGTAACCAGTATGAACCAGTGCAGGTACACAGTATGAACCAGTGCAGGTAACCAGTATGAACCAGTGCAGGTAACCAGTATGAACCACTGCAGGTAAACAGTATGAACCAGTGCAGGTAACCAGTATGAACCAGGGCAGGTAACCAGTATGAACCAGGGCAGGTAACCAGTATGAACCAGTGCAGGTACACAGTATGAACCAGTGCAGGTAACCAGTATGAACCAGTGCAGGTAACCAGTATGAACCACTGCAGGTACACAGTATGAACCAGTGCAGGTACACAGTATGAACCAGTGCAGGTACACAGTATGAACCAGTGCAGGTAACCAGTATGAACCAGGGCAGGTAACCAGTATGAACCAGGGCAGGTAACCAGTATGAACCAGGGCAGGTAACCAGTATGAACCAGTGCAGGTACACAGTATGAACCAGTGCAGGTAACCAGTATGAACCAGTGCAGGTAACCAGTATGAACCACTGCAGGTACACAGTATGAACCAGTGCAGGTACACAGTATGAACCAGTGCAGGTACACAGTATGAACCAGTGCAGGTAACCAGTATGAACCAGTGCAGGTAACCAGTATGAACCACTGCAGGTACACAGTATGAACCAGTGCAGGTAAACAGTATGAACCAGTGCAGGTAACCAGTATGAACCAGGGCAGGTAACCAGTATGAACCAGTGCAGGTAACCAGTATGAACCAGTGCAGGTAACCAGTATGAACCAGTGCAGGTAACCAGTATGAACCAGTGCAGGTAACCAGTATGAACCAGTGCAGGTAACCAGTATGAACCAGGGCAGGTAACCAGTATGAACCAGTGCAGGTAACCAGTATGAACCAGTGCAGGTAACCAGTATGAACCAGTGCAGGTACACAGTATGAACCAGGGCAGGTAACCAGTATGAACCAGTGCAGGTAAACAGTATGAACCAGTGCAGGTAAACAGTATGAACCAGGGCAGGTAACCAGTATGAACCAGGGCAGGTAACCAGTATGAACCAGTGCAGGTAAACAGTATGAACCAGGGCAGGTAACCAGTATGAACCAGGGCAGGTAACCAGTATGAACCAGTGCAGGTAAACAGTATGAACCAGGGCAGGTAACCAGTATGAACCAGTGCAGGTACACAGTATGAACCAGGGCAGGTACACAGTATGAACCAGGGCAGGTAACCAGTATGAACCAGTGCAGGTAACCAGTATGAACCAGGGCAGGTAACCAGTATGAACCAGGGCAGGTAACCAGTATGAACCAGGGCAGGTAACCAGTATGAACCAGGGCAGGTAACCAGTATGAACCAGGGCAGGTAACCAGTATGAACCAGGGCAGGTAACCAGTATGAACCAGTGCAGGTAAACAGTATGAACCAGGGCAGGTAATCAGTATGAACCAGTGCAGGTACACAGTATGAACCAGGGCAGGTAATCAGTATGAACCAGTGCAGGTAAACAGTATGAACCAGGGCAGGTAATCAGTATGAACCAGTGCAGGTAAACAGTATGAACCAGGGCAGGTAACCAGTATGAACCAGTGCAGGTACACAGTATGAACCAGTGCAGGTAACCAGTATGAACCAGGGCAGGTAACCAGTATGAACCAGGGCAGGTAACCAGTATGAACCAGGGCAGGTAACCAGTATGAACCAGTGCAGGTACACAGTATGAACCAGTGCAGGTAACCAGTATGAACCAGTGCAGGTAACCAGTATGAACCACTGCAGGTAACCAGTATAAACCAGTGCAGGTACACAGTATGAACCAGGGCAGGTAACCAGTATGAACCAGTGCAGGTAAACAGTATGAACCAGTGCAGGTAAACAGTATGAACCAGGGCAGGTAACCAGTATGAACCAGTGCAGGTACACAGTATGAACCAGTGCAGGTAACCAGTATGAACCAGTGCAGGTAACCAGTATGAACCACTGCAGGTACACAGTATGAACCAGTGCAGGTACACAGTATGAACCAGTGCAGGTACACAGTATGAACCAGTGCAGGTAACCAGTATGAACCAGGGCAGGTAACCAGTATGAACCAGTGCAGGTAACCAGTATGAACCAGTGCAGGTAACCAGTATGAACCACTGCAGGTAACCAGTATAAACCAGTGCAGGTACACAGTATGAACCAGGGCAGGTAACCAGTATGAACTAGTGCAGGTAACCAGTATGAACCAGTGCAGGTAAACAGTATGAACCAGTGCAGGTAAACAGTATGAACCAGGGCAGGTAACCAGTATGAACCAGTGCAGGTACACAGTATGAACCAGTGCAGGTAACCAGTATGAACCAGTGCAGGTAACCAGTATGAACCACTGCAGGTACACAGTATGAACCAGTGCAGGTACACAGTATGAACCAGTGCAGGTACACAGTATGAACCAGTGCAGGTAACCAGTATGAACCAGGGCAGGTAACCAGTATGAACCAGGGCAGGTAACCAGTATGAACCAGGGCAGGTAACCAGTATGAACCAGTGCAGGTACACAGTATGAACCAGTGCAGGTAACCAGTATGAACCAGTGCAGGTAACCAGTATGAACCACTGCAGGTACACAGTATGAACCAGTACAGGTACACAGTATAACCCAGTGCAGGTACACAGTATGAACCAGTGCAGGTAACCAGTATGAACCAGTGCAGGTAACCAGTATGAACCAGTGCAGGTACACAGTATGAACCAGTGCAGGTAACCAGTATGAACCAGTGCAGGTAACCAGTATGAACCACTGCAGGTACACAGTATGAACCAGTGCAGGTACACAGTATGAACCAGTGCAGGTACACAGCATGAACCAGGGCAGGTAACCAGTATGAACCAGTGCAGGTAAACAGTATGAACCAGTGCAGGTAAACAGTATGAACCAGGGCAGGTAACCAGTATGAACCAGGGCAGGTAACCAGTATGAACCAGTGCAGGTAAACAGTATGAACCAGGGCAGGTAACCAGTATGAACCAGGGCAGGTAACCAGTATGAACCAGTGCAGGTAACCAGTATGAACCAGGGCAGGTAACCAGTATGAACCAGGGCAGGTAACCAGTATGAACCAGGGCAGGTAACCAGTATGAACCAGTGCAGGTAACCAGTATGAACCAGGGCAGGTAACCAGTATGAACCAGTGCAGGTAACCAGTATGAACCAGTGCAGGTAACCAGTATGAACCAGTGCAGGTAAACAGTATGAACCAGTGCAGGTAACCAGTATGAACAAGGGCAGGTAACCAGTATGAACCAGGGCAGGTAACCAGTATGAACCAGGGCAGGTAACCAGTATGAACCAGTGCAGGTACACAGTATGAACCAGTGCAGGTAACCAGTATGAACCAGTGCAGGTAACCAGTATAAACCACTGCAGGTACACAGTATGAACCAGTGCAGGTACACAGTATGAACCAGTGCAGGTACACAGTATGAACCAGTGCAGGTAACCAGTATGAACCAGGGCAGGTAACCAGTATGAACCAGGGCAGGTAACCAGTATGAACCAGGGCAGGTAACCAGTATGAACCAGTGCAGGTACACAGTATGAACCAGTGCAGGTAACCAGTATGAACCAGTGCAGGTAACCAGTATGAACCACTGCAGGTACACAGTATGAACCAGTGCAGGTACACAGTATGAACCAGTGCAGGTACACAGTATGAACCAGTGCAGGTAACCAGTATGAACCAGTGCAGGTAACCAGTATGAACCACTGCAGGTACACAGTATGAACCAGTGCAGGTACACAGTATGAACCAGTGCAGGTAAACAGTATGAACCAGTGCAGGTAACCAGTATGAACCAGGGCAGGTAACCAGTATGAACCAGTGCAGGTAACCAGTATGAACCAGTGCAGGTAACCAGTATGAACCAGTGCAGGTAACCAGTATGAACCAGTGCAGGTAACCAGTATGAACCAGTGCAGGTAACCAGTATGAACCAGGGCAGGTAACCAGTATGAACCAGTGCAGGTAACCAGTATGAACCAGTGCAGGTAACCAGTATGAACCAGTGCAGGTACACAGTATGAACCAGGGCAGGTAACCAGTATGAACCAGTGCAGGTAAACAGTATGAACCAGTGCAGGTAAACAGTATGAACCAGGGCAGGTAACCAGTATGAACCAGGGCAGGTAACCAGTATGAACCAGTGCAGGTAAACAGTATGAACCAGGGCAGGTAACCAGTATGAACCAGGGCAGGTAACCAGTATGAACCAGTGCAGGTAAACAGTATGAACCAGGGCAGGTAACCAGTATGAACCAGTGCAGGTACACAGTATGAACCAGTGCAGGTAACCAGTATGAACCAGTGCAGGTAACCAGTATGAACCACTGCAGGTACACAGTATGAACCAGTACAGGTACACAGTATAACCCAGTGCAGGTACACAGTATGAACCAGTGCAGGTAACCAGTATGAACCAGTGCAGGTAACCAGTATGAACCAGTGCAGGTACACAGTATGAACCAGTGCAGGTAACCAGTATGAACCAGTGCAGGTAACCAGTATGAACCACTGCAGGTACACAGTATGAACCAGTGCAGGTACACAGTATGAACCAGTGCAGGTACACAGCATGAACCAGGGCAGGTAACCAGTATGAACCAGTGCAGGTAAACAGTATGAACCAGTGCAGGTAAACAGTATGAACCAGGGCAGGTAACCAGTATGAACCAGGGCAGGTAACCAGTATGAACCAGTG
Organism: Bufo bufo; assembly: GCF_905171765.1. NCBI lineage: Eukaryota > Metazoa > Chordata > Amphibia > Anura > Bufonidae > Bufo > Bufo bufo. Next base: position 230,406,976 of record NC_053396.1, read on the forward strand.
CAGGTAAACAGTATGAACCAGGGCAGGTAACCAGTATGAACCAGGGCAGGTAACCAGTATGAACCAGTGCAGGTAACCAGTATGAACCAGGGCAGGTAACCAGTATGAACCAGTGCAGGTACACAGTATGAACCAGTGCAGGTAACCAGTATGAACCAGGGCAGGTAACCAGTATGAACCAGGGCAGGTAACCAGTATGAACCAGGGCAGGTAACCAGTATGAACCAGGGCAGGTAACCAGTATGAACCAGTGCAGGTAACCAGTATGAACCAGGGCAGGTAACCAGTATGAACCAGTGCAGGTACACAGTATGAACCAGTGCAGGTACACAGTATGAACCAGTGCAGGTAACCAGTATGAACCAGTGCAGGTACACAGTATGAACCAGTGCAGGTAACCAGTATGAACCAGGGCAGGTAACCAGTATGAACCAGGGCAGGTAACCAGTATGAACCAGGGCAGGTAACCAGTATGAACCAGTGCAGGTAACCAGTATGAACCAGTGCAGGTAACCAGTATGAACCAGTGCAGGTAAACAGTATGAACCAGGGCAGGTAACCAGTATGAACCAGGGCAGGTAACCAGTATGAACCAGTGCAGGTAAACAGTATGAACCAGGGCAGGTAACCAGTATGAACCAGTGCAGGTACACAGTATGAACCAGTGCAGGTAACCAGTATGAACCAGGGCAGGTAACCAGTATGAACCAGGGCAGGTAACCAGTATGAACCGTATTATATACAGTATGTGGAGGGGCGGTATTATATACAGTATGTGGAGGGGCGGTATTATATACAGTATGTGGAGGGGCGGTATTATATACAGTATGTGGAGGGGCGGTATTATATACAGTATGTGGAGGGGCAGTATTATATACAGTATGTGGAGGGGCGGTATTATATACAGTATGTGGAGGGGCAGTATTATATACAGTATGTGGAGGGGCGGTATTATATACAGTATGTGGAGGGGCAGTATTATATACAGTATGTGGAGGGGCGGTATTATATACAGTATGTGGAGGGGCAGTATTATATACAGTATGTGGGGGGCTGTATTATATACAGTATGTGGAGGGGCCGTATTATATACAGTATGTGGAGGGGCAGTATTATATACAGTATGTGGAGGGGCGGTATTATATACAGTATGTGGAGGGGCCGTATTATATACAGTATGTGGAGGGGCCGTATTATATACAGTATGTGGAGGGGCAGTATTATATACAGTATGTGGAGGGGCCGTATTATATACAGTATGTGGAGGGGCCGTATTATATACAGTATGTGGAGGGGCCGTATTATATACAGTATGTGGAGGGGCCGTATTATATACAGTATGTGGAGGGGCCGTATTATATACAGTATGTGGAGGGGCCGTATTATATACAGTATGTGGAGGGGCCGTATTATATACAGTATGTGGAGGGGCAGTATTATATACAGTATGTGGAGGGGCAGTATTATATACAGTATGTGGAGGGGCCGTATTATATACAGTATGTGGAGGGGCCGTATTATATACAGTATGTGGAGGGGCCGTATTATATACAGTATGTGGAGGGGCCGTATTATATACAGTATGTGGAGGGGCCGTATTATATACAGTATGTGGAGGGGCGGTATTATATACAGTATGTGGAGGGGCGGTATTATATACAGTATGTGGAGGGGCCGTATTATATACAGTATGTGGAGGGGCGGTATTATATACAGTATGTGGAGGGGCGGTATTATATACAGTATGTGGAGGGGCCGTATTATATACAGTATGTGGAGGGGCCGTATTATATACAGTATGTGGAGGGGCAGTATTATATACAGTATGTCGAGGCGCAGTATTATATACAGTATGTGGAGGGGCCGTATTATATACAGTATGTGGAGGGGCCGTATTATATACAGTATGTGGAGGGGCCATATTATATACAGTATGTGGAGGGGCCGTATTATATACAGTATGTGGAGCGGCAGTATTATATACAGTATGTGGAGGGGTAGTATTATATACAGTATGTGGAGGGGCAGTATTATATACAGTATGTGGAGGGGCCGTATTATATACAGTATGTGGAGGGGCAGTATTATATACAGTATGTGGAGGGGCAGTATTATATACAGTATGTGGAGGGGCGGTATTATATACAGTATGTGGAGGGGCAGTATTATATACAGTATGTGGAGGGGCAGTATTATATACAGTATGTGGAGGGGCCGTATTATATACAGTATGTGGAGGGGCAGTATTATATACAGTATGTGGAGGGGCAGTATTATATACAGTATGTGGAGGGGCAGTATTATATACAGTATGTGGAGGGGCGGTATTATATACAGTATGTGGAGGGGCAGTATTATATACAGTATGTGGAGGGGCCGTATTATATACAGTATGTGGAGGGGCCGTATTATATACAGTATGTGGAGGGGCCGTATTATATACAGTATGTGGAGGGGCAGTATTATATACAGTATGTGGAGGGGCCGTATTATATACAGTATGTGGAGGGGCCGTATTATATACAGTATGTGGAGGGGCCGTATTATATACAGTATGTGGAGGGGCCGTATTATATACAGTATGTGGAGGGGCAGTATTATATACAGTATGTGGAGGGGCCGTATTATATACAGTATGTGGAGGGGCCGTATTATATACAGTATGTGGAGGGGCAGTATTATATACAGTATGTGGAGGGGCTGTATTATATACAGTATGTGGAGGGGCTGTATTATATACAGAATGTGGAGGGGCAGTATTATATACAGTATGTGGAGGGGCGGTATTATATACAGTATGTGGAGGGGCGGTATTATATACAGTATGTGGAGGGGCCGTATTATATACAGTATGTGGAGGGGCCGTATTATATACAGTATGTGGAGGGGCAGTATTATATACAATATGTGGAGGGGCCGTATTATATACAGTATGTGGAGGGGCGGTATTATATACAGTATGTGGAGGGGCCGTATTATATACAGTATGTGGAGGGGCCGTATTATATACAGTATGTGGAGGGGCGATATTATATACAGTATGTGGAGGGGCAGTATTATATGCAGTATGTGGAGGGGCGGTATTATATACAGTATGTGGAGGGGCGGTATTATATACAGTATGTGAAGGGGCCGTATTATATACAGTATGTGGAGGGGCGGTATTATATACAGTATGTGGAGGGGCAGTATTATATACAGTATGTGGAGGGGCCGTATTATATACAGTATGTGGAGGGGCAGTATTATATACAGTATGTGGAGGGGCCGTATTATATACAGTATGTGGAGGGGCGGTATTATATACAGTATGTGGAGGGGCGGTATTATATACAGTATGTGGAGGGGCGGTATTATATACAGTATGTGGAGGGGCCGTATTATATACAGTATGTGGAGGGGCGGTATTATATACAGTATGTGGAGGGGCCGTATTATATACAGTATGTGGAGGGGCGGTATTATATACAGTATGTGGAGGGGCGGTATTATATACAGTATGTGGAGGGGCTGTATTATATACAGTATGTGAAGGGGCCGTATTATATACAGTATGTGGAGGGGCAGTATTATATACAGTATGTGGAGGGGCCGTATTATATACAGTATGTGGAGGGGCCGTATTATATACAGTATGTGGAGGGGCCGTATTATATACAGTATGTGGAGGGGCGGTATTATATACAGTATGTGGAGGGGCGGTATTATATACAGTATGTGGAGGGGCAGTATTATATGCAGTATGTGGAGGGGTAGTATTATATACAGTATGTGCAGGGGCAGTATTATATACAGTATGTGGAGGGGCAGTATTATATACAGTATGTGGAGGGGCAGTTTTATATACAGTATGTGGAGGGGCAGTATTATATACAGTATGTGGAGGGGCAGTATTATATACAGTATGTGGAGGGGCAGTATTATATACAGTATGTGGAGGGGCAGTATTATATACAGTATGTGGAGGGGTAGTATTATATACAGTATGTGGAGGGGCAGTATTATATACAGTATGTGGAGGGGCCGTATTATATACAGTATGTGGAGGGGTAGTATTATATACAGTATGTGGAGGGGCAGTATTATATACAGTATGTGGAGGGGCAGTATTATATACAGTATGTGGAGGGGGCCGTATTATATACAGTATGTGGAGGGGTAGTATTATATACAGTATGTGGAGGGGTAGTATTATATACAGTATGTGGAGGGGCAGTATTATATACAGTATGTGGAGGGGCCGTATTATATACAGTATGTGGAGGGGTAGTATTATATACAATATGTGGAGGGGCGGTATTATATACAGTATGTGGAGGGGCGGTATTATATACAGTATGTGGAGGGGCGGTATTATATACAGTATGTGGAGGGGCGGTATTATATACAGTATGTGGAGGGGCGGTATTATATACAGTATGTGGAGGGGCGGTATTATATACAGTATGTGGAGGGGCCGTATTATATACAGTATGTGGAGGGGGGGTATTATATACAGTATGTGGAGGGGCTGTATTATATACAGTATGTGGAGGGGCCGTATTATATACAGTATGTGGAGGGGCGGAATTATATACAGTATGTGGAGGGGCGGTATTATATACAGTATGTGGAGGAGCAGTATTATATACAGTATGTGGAGGGGCGGTATTATATACAGTATGTGGAGGGGCGGTATTATATACAGTATGTGGAGGGGCCGTATTATATACAGTATGTGGAGGGGCCGTATTATATACAGTATGTGGAGGGGCAGTATTATATACAGTATGTGGAGGGGCAGTATTATATACAGTATGTGGAGGGGCCGTATTATATACAGTATGTGGAGGGGCAGTATTATATACAGTATGTGGAGGGGCCGTATTATATACAGTATGTGGAGGGGCCGTATTATATACAGTATGTGGAGGGGCAGTATTATATACAGTATGTGGAGGGGCCGTATTATATACAGTATGTGGAGGGGCAGTATTATATACAGTATGTGGAGGGGCGGTATTATATACAGTATGTGGAGGGGCAGTATTATATACAGTATGTGGAGGGGCAGTATTATATACAGTATGTGGAGGGGCAGTATTATATACAGTATGTGGAGGGGCGGTATTATATACAGTATGCGGAGGGGCAGTATTATATGCAGTATGTGGAGGGGTAGTATTATATACAGTATGTGGAGGGGCGGTATTATATACAGTATGTGGAGGGGCCGTATTATATACAGTATGTGGAGGGGCAGTATTATATACAGTATGTGGAGGGGCAGTATTATATACAGTATGTGGAGGGGCAGTATTATATACAGTATGTGGAGGGGCCGTATTATATACAGTATGTGGAGGGGCCGTATTATATACAATGGGCCAGATTTATCATTAGCTCAGGTCAGAATAATGGAGTGAAAAAGTCCCAAAAAAAGTCCCAAACGCTAAAACTGCGCAATTTCACTCCAGCGAGGACCATGCTTATCTTATGAGACTTTTTAATAGAACATGCGACTTTTTCATAAAAACGTGCGACTTTTGTAAAGTTGTTACTGACGGATAAATTACTACCGTCATACCACATTTATTACAGTCTTAAAGGGCCGATCACAAATCTGACTTTAGCCATAAGTGAAAGTGGAGCGAGCCGTCAGAGTCATGATAAATCTGGCCCAGTGAGTCTATTATATAACGTGACAGTGTACTTGGCTGCTGCCTCTAGATGATTACAGAATAGATTATAATAGCCTGGCGGTGACTGCTGATGGCGCCCCCAATGTTTCGGTGTCGCGGTCAGGGATCGCGTCCTTACAGTTATTCTACAGCTTGACACACAATGTTCTGTCCGCAGATTCCGAGAAGACGGGAGAAATTCCTCACATTCCCCGCGCAGGAGCAGCAGAGACATTGGTGACCTCACATTTCTGGAATAGCAGAAAGTGCAAGGACTGAATGTGTCGCCAGGAACTGTGAGAGAGAAGGAGACACAGGGACTGTGTGCAGGAAGAGAGCAGTGGAGGAGACACAGGGACTGTGTGCAGGAAGAGAGCAGTGGAGGAGACACAGGGACTGTGTGCAGGAAGAGAGCAGTGGAGGAGACACAGGGACTGTGTGCAGGAAGAGAGCAGTGGAGGAGACACAGGGACTGTGTGCAGGAAGAGAGCAGGGGAGGAGACACAGGGACTGTGTGCAGGAAGAGAGCAGTGGAGGAGAAACAGGGACTGTGTGCAGGAAGAGAGCAGTGGAGGAGAAACAGGGACTGTGTGCAGGAAGAGAGCAGTGGAGGAGACACAGGGACTGTGTGCAGGAAGAGAGCAGGGGAGGAGACACAGGGACTGTGTGCAGGAAGAGAGCAGTGGAGGAGACACAGGGACTGTGTGCAGGAAGAGAGCAGGGGAGGAGACACAGGGACTGTGTGCAAGAAGAGAGCAGGGGAGGAGACACAGGTACTGTGTGCAGGAAGAGAGCAGTGGAGGAGACACAGGGACTGTGTGCAGGAAGAGAGCAGTGGAGGAGACACAGGGACTGTGTGCAGGAAGAGAGCAGTGGAGGAGACACAGGGACTGTGTGCAGGAAGAGAGCAGGGGAGGAGACACAGGGACTGTGTGCAGGAAGAGAGCAGTGGAGGAGACACAGGGACTGTGTGCAGGAAGAGAGCAGGGGAGGAGACACAGGGACTGTGTGCAGGAAGAGAGCAGGGGAGGAGACACAGGGACTGTGTGCAGGACGAGAGCAGTGGAGGAGACACAGGGACTGTGTGCAGGAAGAGAGCAGTGGAGGAGACACAGGGACTGTGTGCAGGAAGAGAGCAGTGGAGGAGACACAGGGACTGTGTGCAGGAAGAGAGCAGGGAAGGAGACACAGGGACTGTGTGCAGGAAGAGAGCAGTGGAGGAGACACAGGGACTGTGTGCAGGAAGAGAGCAGTGGAGGAGACACAGGGACTGTGTGCAGGAAGAGAGCATGGGAGGAAACACAGGGACTGTGTGCAGGAAGAGAGCAGTGGAGGAGACACAGGGACTGTGTGCAGGAAGAGAGCAGTGGAGGAGACACAGGGACTGTGTGCAGGAAGAGAGCAGTGGAGGAGACACAGGGACTGTGTGCAGGAAGAGAGCAGGGGAGGAGACACAGGGACTGTGTGCAGGAAGAGGGCAGTGGAGGAGACACAGGGACTGTGTGCAGGAAGAGAGCAGTGGAGGAGACACAGGGACTGTGTGCAGGAAGAGAGCAGTGGAGGAGACACAGGGACTGTGTGCAGGAAGAGAGCAGTGGGGGAGACACAGGGACTGTGTGCAGGAAGAGAGCAGGGGAGGAGACACAGGGACTGTGTGCAGGAAGAGGGCAGTGGAGGAGACACAGGGACTGTATGCAGGAAGAGAGCAGTGGAGGAGACACAGGGACTGTGTGCAGGAAGAGAGCAGTGGAGGAGACACAGGGACTGTGTGCAGGAAGAGAGCAGGGGAGGAGACACAGGGACTGTGTGCAGGAAGAGAGCAGTGGAGGAGACACAGGGACTGTGTGCAGGAAGAGAGCAGGGGAGGAGACACAGGGACTGTGTGCAGGAAGAGAGCATGGGAGGAAACACAGGGACTATGTGCAGGAAGAGAGCAGTGGAGGAGACACAGGGACTGTGTGCAGGAAGAGAGCAGGGGAGGAGACACAGGGACTGTGTGCAGGACGAGAGCAGTGGAGGAGACACAGGGACTGTGTGCAGGAAGAGAGCAGTGGAGGAGACACAGGGACTGTGTGCAGGAAGAGAGCAGTGGAGGAGACACAGGGACTGTGTGCAGGAAGAGAGCAGGGAAGGAGACACAGGGACTGTGTGCAGGAAGAGAGCAGTGGAGGAGACACAGGGACTGTGTGCAGGAAGAGAGCAGTGGAGGAGACACAGGGACTGTGTGCAGGAAGAGAGCAGGGGAGGAGACACAGGGACTGTGTGCAGGAAGAGAGCAGTGGAGGAGACACAGGGACTGTGTGCAGGAAGAGAGCAGGGGAGGAGACACAGGGACTGTGTGCAGGAAGAGAGCATGGAGGAAACACAGGGACTATGTGCAGGAAGAGAGCAGTGGAGGAGACACAGGGACTGTGTGCAGGAAGAGAGCAGGGGAGGAGACACAGGGACTGTGTGCAGGACGAGAGCAGTGGAGGAGACACAGGGACTGTGTGCAGGAAGAGAGCAGTGGAGGAGAAACAGGGACTGTGTGCAGGAAGAGAGCAGTGGAGGAGACACGGGGACTGTGTGCAGGAAGAGAGCAGGGAAGGAGACACAGGGACTGTGTGCAGGAAGAGAGCAGTGGAGGAGACACAGGGACTGTGTGCAGGAAGAGAGCAGTGGAGGAGACACAGGGACTGTGTGCAGGAAGAGAGCAGTGGAGGAGACACAGGGACTGTGTGCAGGAAGAGAGCAGGGGAGGAGACACAGGGACTGTGTGCAGGAAGAGAGCAGTGGAGGAGACACAGGGACTGTGTGCAGGAAGAGAGCAGAGGAGGAGACACAGGGACTGTGTGCAGCAAGAGGGCAGTGGAGAAGACACAGGGACTGTGTGCAGAAGGAGAGCAGTGGAGGAGACACAGGGACTGTGTGCAGGAAGAGAGCAGGGGAGGAGACACAGGGACTGTGTGCAGGAAGAGAGCAGTAGAGGAGACACAGGGACTGTGTGCAGGAAGAGAGCAGTGGAGGAGACACAGGGACTGTGTGCAGGAAGAGAGCAGGGGAGGAGACACAGGGACTGTGTGCAGGAAGAGAGCAGTAGAGGAGACACAGGGACTGTGTACAGGAAGAGAGCAGTGGAGGAGACACAGGGACTGTGTGCAGGAAGAGAGCAGGGGAGGAGACACAGGGACTGTGTGCAGGAAGAGAGCAGTGGAGGAGACACAGGGACTGTGTGCAGGAAGATCGCAGTGGAGGAGACACAGGGACTGTCTGCAGGAAGAGAGCAGTGGAGGAGACACAGGGACTGTGTGCAGGAAGAGAGCAGTGGAGGAGACACAGGGACTGTGTGCAGGAAGAGAGCAGTGGAGGAGACACAGGGACTGTGTGCAGGAAGAGAGCAGTGGAGGAGACACAGGGACTGTGTGCAGGAAGAGAGCAGGGGAGGAGACACAGAGACTGTGTGCAGGAAGAGAGCAGTGGAGGAGACACAGGGACTGTGTGCAGGAAGAGGGCAGTGGAGGAGACACAGGGACTGTGTGCAGGAAGAGAGCAGTGGAGGAGACACAGGGACTGTGTGCAGGAAGAGAGCAGTGGAGGAGACACAGGGACTGTGTGCAGGAAGAGAGCAGTGGAGGAGACACAGGGACTGTGTGCAGGAAGAGAGCAGTGGAGGAGACACAGGGACTGTGTGCAGGAAGAGAGCAGGGAATGAGACACAGGGACTGTGTGCAGGAAGAGAGCAGGGGAGGAGACACAGGGACTGTGTGTAGGAAGAGAGCAGTGGAGGAGACACAGGGACTGTGTGCAGGAAGAGAGCAGTGGAGGAGACACAGGGACTGTGTGCCGGAAGAGAGCAGTGGAGGAGACACAGGGACTGTGTGCAGGAAGAGAGCAGTGGAGGAGACACAGGGACTGTGTGCAGGAAGAGAGCAGTGGAGGAGACACAGGGACTGTGTGCAGGAAGAGAGCAGTGGAGGAGACACAGGGACTGTGTGCAGGAAGAGAGCAGTGGAGGAGACACAGGGACTGTGTGCAGGAAGAGAGCAGTGGAGGAGACACAGGGACTGTGTGCAGGAAGAGAGCAGTGGAGGAGACACAGGGACTGTGTGCAGGAAGAGAGCAGTGGAGGAGACACAGGGACTGTGTGCAGGAAGAGAGCAGGGCATGAGACACAGGGACTGTGTGCAGGAAGAGAGCAGGGGAGGAGACATAGGGACTGTGTGCAGGAAGAGAGCAGTGGAGGAGACACAGGGACTGTGTGCAGGAAGAGAGCAATGGAGGAGACACAGGGACTGTGTGCCGGAAGAGAGCAGTGGAGGAGACACAGGGACTGTGTGCAGGAAGAGAGCAGTGGAGGAGACACAGGGACTGTGTGCAGGAAGAGAGCAGTGGAGGAGACACAGGGACTGTGTGCAGGAAGAGAGCAGTGGAGGAGACACAGGGACTGTGTGCAGGAAGAGAGCAGGGGAGGAGACACAGGGACTGTGTGCAGGAAGAGAGCAGGGGAGGAGACACAGGGACTGTTTGCAGGAAGAAAGCACGGGAGAAGACACAGGGACTGTGTACAGGAAGAGAGCAGGGGAGGAGACACAGCGACTGTGTACAGGAAGAGAGCATGGGAGGAAACACATGGACTATGTGCAGGAAGAGAGCAGTGGAGGAGACACAGGGACTGTGTGCAGGAAGAGAGCAGGGGAGGAGACACAGGGACTGTGTGCAGGACGAGAGCAGTGGAGGAGACACAGGGACTATGTGCAGGAAGAGAGCAGTGGAGGAGACACAGGGACTATGTGCAGGAAGAGAGCAGTGGAGGAGACACAGGGACTATGTGCAGGAAGAGAGCAGTGGAGGAGACACAGGGACTGTGTGCAGGAATAGAGCAGTGGAGGAGACACAGGGACTGTGTGCAGGAAGAGGGCAGTGGAGGAGACACAGAGACTGTGTGCAGGAAGAGAGCAGTGGAGGAGACACAGGGACTGTGTGCAGGAAGAGGGCAGTGGAGAAGACACAGGGACTGTGTGCAGGAAGAGAGCAGTGGAGGAGACACAGGGACTGTGTGCAGGAAGAGAACAGGGGAGGAGACACAGGGACTGTGTGCAGGAAGAGAGCAGTGGAGGAGGCACAGGGACTGTGTGCAGGAAGAGAGCAGTGGAGGAGACACAGGGACTGTGTGCAGGAAGAGAGCAGGGGAGGAGACACAGGGACTGTGTGCAGGAAGAGAGCAGTGGAGGAGACACAGAGACTGTGTGCAGAAAGAGAGCAGTGGAGGAGACACAGAGACTGTGTGCAGGAAGAGAGCAGTGGAGGAGACACAGGGACTGTGTACAGGAAGAGAGCAGTGGAGGAGACACAGGGACTGTGTGCAGGAAGAGGGCAGTGGAGGAGACACAGGGACTGTGTGCAGGAAGAGAGCAGTGGAGGAGACACAGGGACTGTGTGCAGGAAGAGAGCAGTGGAGGAGACACAGGGACTGTGTGCAGGAAGAAAGCAGTGGAGGAGACACAGGGACTGTGTGCAGGAAGAGAGCAGTGGAGGAGACACAGGGACTGTGTGCAGGAAGAGAGCAGTGGAGGAGACACAGGGACTGTGTGCAGGAAGAGAGCAGTGGAGGAGACACAGAGACTGTGTGCAGGAAGAGAGCAGTGGAGGAGACACAGGGACTGTGTGCAGGAAGAGAGCAGGGGAGGAGACACAGAGACTGTGTGCAGGAAGAGAGCAGTGGAGGAGACACAGGGACTGTGTGCAGGAAGAGGGCAGTGGAGGAGACACAGGGACTGTGTGCAGGAAGAGAGCAGTGGAGGAGACACAGGGACTGTGTGCAGGAAGAGGGCAGTGGAGAAGACACAAGGACTGTGTGCAGGAAGAGAGCAGTGGAGGAGACACAGGGACTGTGTGCAGGAAGAGAGCAGGGGAGGAGACACAGGGACTGTGTGCAGGAAGAGAGCAGTGGAGGAGACACAGGGACTGTGTGCAGGAAGAGAGCAGTGGAGGAGACACAGGGACTGTGTGCAGGAAGAGAGCAGGGCATGAGACACAGGGACTGTGTGCAGGAAGAGAGAAGGGGAGGAGACACAGGGACTGTGTGCAGGAAGAGAGCAGTGGAGGAGACACAGGGACTGTGTGCAGGAAGAGAGCAGTGGAGGAGACACAGGGACTGTGTGCCGGAAGAGAGCAGTGGAGAAGACACAGGGACTGTGTGCAGGAAGAGAGCAGTGGAGGAGACACAGGGACTGTGTGCAGGAAGAGAGCAGTGGAGGAGACACAGGGACTGTGTGCAGGAAGAGAGCAGTGGAGGAGACACAGGGACTGTGTGCAGGAATAGAGCAGGGGAGGAGACACAGGGACTGTGTGCAAGAAGAGAGCAGTGGAGGAGACACAGGGACTGTGTACAGGAAGAGAGCAGGGGAGGAGACACAGGGACTGTGTGCAGGAAGAGAGCAGGGGAGGAGACACAGGGACTGTGTGCAGGAAGAGAGCAGGGGAGGAGACACAGGGACTGTGTGCAGGAAGAGAGCAGTGGAGGAGACACAGGGACTGTGTGCAGGAAGAGAGCAGTGGAGGAGACACAGGGACTGTGTGCAGGAAGAGAGCAGTGGAGGAGACACAGGGACTGTGCAGGAAGAGAGCAGTGGAGGAGACACAGGGACTGTGTGCAGGAAAAGAGCAGGGCATGAGACACAGGGACTGTGTGCAGGAAGAGAGCAGTGGAGGAGACACAGGGACTGTGTGCAGGAAGAGAGCAGTGGAGGAGACACAGGGACTGTGTGCAGGAAGAGAGCAGTGGAGGAGACACAGGGACTGTGTGCAGGAAGAGAGCAGTGGAGGAGACACAGGGACTGTGTGCAGGAAGAGAGCAGTGGAGGAGACACAGGGACTGTGTGCAGGAAGAGAGCAGTGGAGGAGACACAGGGACTGTGTGCAGGAAGAGAGCAGTGGAGGAGACACAGGGACTGTGTGCAGAAAGAGAGCAGTGGAGGAGACACAGGGACTGTGTGCAGGAAGAGAGCAGTGGAGGAGACACAGGGACTGTGTGCAGGAAGAGAGCAGGGCATGAGACACAGTGACTGTGTGCAGGAAGAGAGCAGTGGAGGAGACACAGGGACTGTGTGCAGGAAGAGAGCAGTGGAGGAGACACAGGGACTGTGCAGGAAGAGAGCAGTGGAGGAGACACAGGGACTGTGTGCAGGAAGAGAGCAGGGCATGAGACACAGGGACTGTGTGCAGGAAGAGAGCAGTGGAGGAGACACAGGGACTGTGTGCAGGAAGAGAGCAGGGGAGGAGACACAGGGACTGTGTGCAGGAAGAGAGCAGGGGAGGAGACACAGGGACTGTTTGCAAGAAGAAAGGAGGGGAGGAGACACAGGGACTGTGTACAGGAAGAGAGCAGGGGAGGAGACACAGGGACTGTGTACAGGAAGAGAGCATGGGAGGAAACACAGGGACTATGTGCAGGAAGAGAGCAGTGGAGGAGACACAGGGACTGTGTGCAGGAAGAGAGCAGGGGAGGAGACACAGGGACTGTGTGCAGGACGAGAGCAGTGGAGGAGACACAGGGACTATGTGCAGGAAGAGAGCAGTGGAGGAGACACAGGGACTATGTGCAGGAAGAGAGCAGTGGAGGAGACACAGGGATTATGTGCAGGAAGAGAGCAGTGGAGGAGACACAGGGACTGTGTGCAGGAAGCGAGCAGTGGAGGAGACACAGGGACTGTGTGCAGGAAGAGGGCAGTGGAGGAGACACAGGGACTGTGTGCAGGAAGAGAGCAGTGGAGGAGACACAGGGACTGTGTGCAGGAAGAGGGCAGTGGAGAAGACACAGGGACTGTGTGCAGGAAGAGAGCAGTGGAGGAGACACAGGGACTGTGTGCAGGAAGAGAACAGGGGAGGAGACACAGGGACTATGTGCAGGAAGAGAGCAGTGGAGGAGGCACAGGGACTGTGTGCAGGAAGAGAGCAGTGGAGGAGACACAGGGACTGTGTGCAGGAAGAGAGCAGGGGAGGAGACACAGGGACTGTGTGCAGGAAGAAAGCAGCGGAGGAGACACAGAGACTGTGTGCAGAAAGAGAGCAGTGGAGGAGACACAGGGACTGTGTGCAGGAAGAGAGCAGTGGAGGAGACACAGGGACTGTGTACAGGAAGAGAGCAGTGGAGGAGACACAGGGACTGTGTGCAGGAAGAGGGCAGTGGAGGAGACACAGGGGACTGTGTGCAGGAAGAGAGCAGTGGAGGAGACACAGGGACTGTGTGCAGGAAGAGGGCAGTGGAGAAGACACAGGGACTGTGTGCAGGAAGAGAGCAGTGGAGGAGACACAGGGACTGTGTGCAGGAAGAGAGCAGGGGAGGAGACACAGGGACTGTGTGCAGGAAGAGAGCAGTAGAGGAGACACAGGGACTGTGTACAGGAAGAGAGCAGTGGAGGAGACACAGGGACTGTGTGCAGGAAGAGAGCAGGGGAGGAGACACAGGGACTGTGTGCAGGAAGAGAGCAGTGGAGGAGACACTGGGACTGTGTGCAGGAAGATAGCAGTGGAGGAGACACAGGGACTGTGTGCAGGAAGAGAGCAGTGGAGGAGACACAGGGACTGTGTGCAGGAAGAGAGCAGTAGAGGAGACACAGGGACTGTGTGCAGGAAGAGAGCAGTGGAGGAGACACAGGGACTGTGTGCAGGAAGAGAGCAGTGGAGGAGACACAGGGACTGTGTGCAGGAAGAGAGCAGGGGAGGAGATACAGAGACTGTGTGCAGGAAGAGAGCAGTGGAGGAGACACAGGGACTGTGTGCAGGAAGAGGGCAGTGGAGGAGACACAGGGACTGTGTGCAGGAAGAGAGCAGTGGAGGAGACACAGGGACTGTGTGCAGGATGAGAGCAGTGGAGGAGACACAGGGACTGTGTGCAGGAAGAGAGCAGTGGAGGAGACACAGGGACTGTGTGCAGGAAGAGAGCAGTGGAGGAGACACAGGGACTATGTGCAGGAAGAGAGCAGTGGAGGAGACACAGGGACTATGTGCAGGAAGAGAGCAGTGGAGGAGACACAGGGATTATGTGCAGGAAGAGAGCAGTGGAGGAGACACAGGGACTGTGTGCAGGAAGCGAGCAGTGGAGGAGACACAGGGACTGTGTGCAGGAAGAGGGCAGTGGAGGAGACACAGGGACTGTGTGCAGGAAGAGAGCAGTGGAGGAGACACAGGGACTGTGTGCAGGAAGAGGGCAGTGGAGAAGACACAGGGACTGTGTGCAGGAAGAGAGCAGTGGAGGAGACACAGGGACTGTGTGCAGGAAGAGAACAGGGGAGGAGACACAGGGACTATGTGCAGGAAGAGAGCAGTGGAGGAGGCACAGGGACTGTGTGCAGGAAGAGAGCAGTGGAGGAGACACAGGGACTGTGTGCAGGAAGAGAGCAGGGGAGGAGACACAGGGACTGTGTGCAGGAAGAAAGCAGCGGAGGAGACACAGAGACTGTGTGCAGAAAGAGAGCAGTGGAGGAGACACTGGGACTGTGTGCAGGAAGAGAGCAGTGGAGGAGACACAGGGACTGTGTACAGGAAGAGAGCAGTGGAGGAGACACAGGGACTGTGTGCAGGAAGAGGGCAGTGGAGGAGACACAGGGACTGTGTGCAGGAAGAGAGCAGTGGAGGAGACACAGGGACTGTGTGCAGGAAGAGGGCAGTGGAGAAGACACAGGGACTGTGTGCAGGAAGAGAGCAGTGGAGGAGACACAGGGACTGTGTGCAGGAAGAGAGCAGTGGAGGAGACACAGGGACTGTGTACAGGAAGAGAGCAGTAGAGGAGACACAGGGACTGTGTACAGGAAGAGAGCAGTGGAGGAGACACAGGGACTGTGTGCAGGAAGAGAGCAGGGGAGGAGACACAGGGACTGTGTGCAGAAAGAGAGCAGTGGAGGAGACACTGGGACTGTGTGCAGGAAGATAGCAGTGGAGGAGACACAGGGACTGTGTGCAGGAAGAGAGCAGTGGAGGAGACACAGGGACTGTGTGCAGGAAGATAGCAGTAGAGGAGACACAGGGACTGTGTGCAGGAAGAGAGCAGTGGAGGAGACACAGGGACTGTGTGCAGGAAGAGAGCAGTGGAGGAAACACAGGGACTGTGTGCAGGAAGAGAGCAGGGGAGGAGATACAGAGACTGTGTGCAGGAAGAGAGCAGTGGAGGAGACACAGGGACTGTGTGCAGGAAGAGGGCAGTGGAGGAGACACAGGGATTGTGTGCAGGAAGAGAGCAGTGGAGGAGACACAGGGACTGTGTGCAGGATGAGAGCAGTGGAGGAGACACAGGGACTGTGTGCAGGAAGAGAGCAGTGGAGGAGACACAGGGACTGTGTGCAGGAAGAGAGCAGTGGAGGAGACATAGGGACTGTGTGCAGGAAGAGAGCAGGGCATGAGACACAGGGACTGTGTGCAGGAAGAGAGCAGGGGAGGAGACACAGGGACTGTGTGCAGGAAGAGAGCAGTGGAGGAGACACAGGGACTGTGTGCAGGAAGAGAGCAGTGGAGGAGACACAGGGACTGTGTGCCGGAAGAGAGCAGTGGAGGAGACACAGGGACTGTGTGCAGGAAGAGAGCAGTGGAGGAGACACAGGGACTGTGTGCAGGAAGAGAGCAGTGGAGGAGACACAGGGACTGTGTGCAGGAAGAGAGCAGTGGAGGAGACACAGGGACTGTGTGCAGGAAGAGAGCAGTGGAGGAGACACAGGGACTGTGTGCAGGAAGAGAGCAGTGGAGGAGACACAGGGACTGTGTACAGGAAGAGAGCAGGGGAGGAGACACAGGGACTGTGTGCAGGAAGAGAGCAGGGGAGGAGACACAGGGACTGTGTGCAGGAAGAGAGCAGGGGAGGAGACACAGGGACTGTGTGCAGGAAGAGAGCAGTGGAGGAGACACAGGGACTGTGTGCAGGAAGAGAGCAGTGGAGGAGACACAGGGACTGTGTGCAGGAAGAGAGCAGTGGAGGAGACACAGGGACTGTGCAGGAAGAGAGCAGTGGAGGAGACACAGGGACTGTGTGCAGGAAGAGAGCAGGGCATGAGACACAGGGACTGTGTGCAGGAAGAGAGCAGTGGAGGAGACACAGGGACTGTGTGCAGGAAGAGAGCAGTGGAGGAGACACAGGGACTGTGTGCAGGAAGAGAGCAGTGGAGGAGACACAGGGACTGTGTGCAGGAAGAGAGCAGTGGAGGAGACACAGGGACTGTGTGCAGGAAGAGAGCAGTGGAGGAGACACAGGGACTGTGTGCAGGAAGAGAGCAGTGGAGGAGACACAGGGACTGTGTGCAGGAAGAGAGCAGTGGAGGAGACACAGGGACTGTGTGCAGGAAGAGAGCAGTGGAGGAGACACAGGGACTGTGTGCAGGAAGAGAGCAGTGGAGGAGACACAGGGACTGTGTGCAGGAAGAGAGCAGTGGAGGAGACACAGGGACTGTGTGCAGGAAGAGAGCAGTGGAGGAGACACAGGGACTGTGTGCAGGAAGAGAGCAGTGGAGGAGACACAGGGACTGTGTGCAGGAAGAGAGCAGTGGAGGAGACACAGGGACTGTGTGCAGGAAGAGAGCAGTGGAGGAGACACAGGGACTGTGTGCAGGAAGAGAGCAGGGGAGGAGACACAGGGACTGTTTGCAGGAAGAAAGCAGGGGAGGAGACACAGGGACTGTGTGCAGGAAGAGAGCAGGGCATGAGACACAGGGACTGTGTGCAGGAAGAGAGCAGTGGGGGAGACACAGGGACTGTGTGCAGGAAGAGAGCAGTGGAGGAGACACAGGGACTGTGTGCAGGAAGAGAGCAGTGGAGACACAGGGACTGTGTGCAGGAAGAGAGCAGTGGAGGAGACACAGGGACTGTGTGCAGGAAGAGAGCAGTGGAGGAGACACAGGGACTGTGTGCAGGAAGAGAGCAGTGGAGGAGACACAGGGACTGTGTGCAGGAAGAGAGCAGGGGAGGAGACACAGGGACTGTTTGCTGGAGACACAGGAGACACAGGGAAGAGAGCAGGGGAGGAGACACAGGGACTGTTTGCAGGAGACACAGGAGACACAGGGACTGTGTGCAGGAAGATAGCAGTGGAGGAGACACAGGGACTGTGTGCAGGAAGAGAGCAGTGGAGGAGACACAGGGACTGTGTGCAGGAAGATAGCAGTGGAGGAGACACAGGGACTGTGTGCAGGAAGAGAGCAGGGGAGGAGACACAGGGACTGTGTGCAGGAAGAGAGCAGTGGGGGAGACACAGGGACTGTGTGCAGGAAGATAGCAGTGGAGGAGACACAGGGACTGTGTGCAGGAAGAGAGCAGTGGGGGAGACACAGGGACTGTGTGCAGGAAGATAGCAGTGGAGGAGACACAGGGACTGTGTGCAGGAAGAGAGCAGTGGAGGAGACACAGGGACTGTGTGCAGGAAGAGAGCAGGGGAGGAGACACAGGGACTGTGTGCAGGAAGAGAGCAGGGGAGGAGACACAGGGACTGTTTGCAAGAAGAAAGGAGGGGAGGAGACACAGGGACTGTGTACAGGAAGAGAGCAGGGGAGGAGACACAGGGACTGTGTACAGGAAGAGAGCATGGGAGGAAACACAGGGACTATGTGCAGGAAGAGAGCAGTGGAGGAGACACAGGGACTGTGTGCAGGAAGAGAGCAGGGGAGGAGACACAGGGACTGTGTGCAGGACGAGGGCAGTGGAGAAGACACAGGGACTGTGTGCAGGAAGAGAGCAGTGGAGGAGACACAGGGACTGTGTGCAGGAAGAGAACAGGGGAGGAGACACAGGGACTATGTGCAGGAAGAGAGCAGTGGAGGAGGCACAGGGACTGTGTGCAGGAAGAGAGCAGTGGAGGAGACACAGGGACTGTGTGCAGGAAGAGAGCAGGGGAGGAGACACAGGGACTGTGTGCAGGAAGAGAGCAGCGGAGGAGACACAGAGACTGTGTGCAGAAAGAGAGCAGTGGAGGAGACACAGGGACTGTGTGCAGGAAGAGAGCAGTGGAGGAGACACAGGGACTGTGTACAGGAAGAGAGCAGTGGAGGAGACACAGGGACTGTGTGCAGGAAGAGGGCAGTGGAGGAGACACAGGGACTGTGTGCAGGAAGAGAGCAGTGGAGGAGACACAGGGACTGTGTGCAGGAAGAGGGCAGTGGAGAAGACACAGGGACTGTGTGCAGGAAGAGAGCAGGGGAGGAGACACAGGGACTGTGTGCAGGAAGAGGGCAGTGGAGGAGACACAGGGACTGTGTGCAGGAAGAGGGCAGTGGAGGAGACACAGGGACTGTGTGCAGGAAGAGGGCAGTGGAGGAGACACAGGGACTGTGTGCAGGAATAGAGCAGGGGAGGAGACACAGGGACTGTGTGCAGGAAGTGAGCAGTAGAGGAGACACAGGGACTGTGTACAGGAAGAGAGCAGTGGAGGAGACACAGGGACTGTGTGCAGGAAGAGAGCAGGGGAGGAGACACAGGGACTGTGTGCAGGAAGAGAGCAGTGGAGGAGACACTGGGACTGTGTGCAGGAAGATAGCAGTGGAGGAGACACAGGGACTGTGTGCAGGAAGAGAGCAGTGGAGGAGACACAGGGACTGTGTGCAGGAAGAGAGCAGTGGAGGAGACACAGGGACTGTGTGCAGGAAGAGAGCAGTGGAGGAGACACAGGGACTGTGTGCAGGAAGAGAGCAGTGGAGGAGACACAGGGACTGTGTGCAGGAAGAGAGCAGGGGAGGAGACACAGAGACTGTGTGCAGGAAGAGAGCAGTGGAGGAGACACAGGGACTGTGTGCAGGAAGAGGGCAGTGGAGGAGACACAGGTACTGTGTGCAGGAAGAGAGCAGTGGAGGAGACACAGGGACTGTGTGCAGGATGAGAGCAGTGGAGGAGACACAGGGACTGTGTGCAGGAAGAGAGCAGTGGAGGAGACACAGGGACTGTGTGCAGGAAGAGAGCAGTGGAGGAGACACAGGGACTGTGTGCAGGAAGAGAGCAGGGGAGGAGACACAGAGACTGTGTGCAGGAAGAGAGCAGTGGAGGAGACACAGGGACTGTGTGCAGGAAGAGGGCAGTGGAGGAGACACAGGTACTGTGTGCAGGAAGAGAGCAGTGGAGGAGACACAGGGACTGTGTGCAGGATGAGAGCAGTGGAGGAGACACAGGGACTGTGTGCAGGAAGAGAGCAGTGGAGGAGACACAGGGACTGTGTGCAGGAAGAGAGCAGTGGAGGAGACATAGGGACTGTGTGCAGGAAGAGAGCAGGGCATGAGACACAGGGACTGTGTGCAGGAAGAGAGCAGGGGAGGAGACACAGGGACTGTGTGCAGGAAGAGAGCAGTGGAGGAGACACAGGGACTGTGTGCAGGAAGAGAGCAGTGGAGGAGACACAGGGACTGTGTGCCGGAAGAGAGCAGTGGAGGAGACACAGGGACTGTGTGCAGGAAGAGATCAGTGGAGGAGACACAGGGACTGTGTGCAGGAAGAGAGCAGTGGAGGAGACACAGGGACTGTGTGCAGGAAGAGAGCAGTGGAGGAGACACAGGGACTGTGTGCAGGAAGAGAGCAGTGGAGGAGACACAGGGACTGTGTGCAGGAAGAGAGCAGGGGAGGAGACACAGGGACTGTGTGCAGGAAGAGAGCAGGGGAGGAGACACAGGGACTGTGTGCAGGAAGAGAGCAGTGGAGGAGACACAGGGACTGTGTGCAGGAAGAGAGCAGTGGAGGAGACACAGGGACTGTGTGCAGGAAGAGAGCAGTGGAGGAGACACAGGGACTGTGCAGGAAGAGAGCAGTGGAGGAGACACAGGGACTGTGTGCAGGAAGAGAGCAGGGCATGAGACACAGGGACTGTGTGCAGGAAGAGAGCAGTGGAGGAGACACAGGGACTGTGTGCAGGAAGAGAGCAGTGGAGGAGACACAGGGACTGTGTGCAGGAAGAGAGCAGTGGAGGAGACACAGGGACTGTGTGCAGGAAGAGAGCAGTGGAGGAGACACAGGGACTGTGTGCAGGAAGAGAGCAGTGGAGGAGACACAGGGACTGTGTGCAGGAAGAGAGCAGTGGAGGAGACACAGGGACTGTGTGCAGGAAGAGAGCAGTGGAGGAGACACAGGGACTGTGTGCAGGAAGAGAGCAGTGGAGGAGACACAGGGACTGTGTGCAGGAAGAGAGCAGTGGAGGAGACACAGGGACTGTGTGCAGGAAGAGAGCAGTGGAGGAGACACAGGGACTGTGTGCAGGAAGAGAGCAGTGGAGGAGACACAGGGACTGTGTGCAGGAAGAGAGCAGTGGAGGAGACACAGGGACTGTGTGCAGGAAGAGAGCAGTGGGGGAGACACAGGGACTGTGTGCAGGAAGAGAGCAGTGGAGGAGACACAGGGACTGTGTGCAGGAAGAGAGCAGTGGAGACACAGGGACTGTGTGCAGGAAGAGAGCAGTGGAGGAGACACAGGGACTGTGTGCAGGAAGAGAGCAGTGGAGGAGACACAGGGACTGTGTGCAGGAAGAGAGCAGTGGAGGAGACACAGGGACTGTGTGCAGGAAGAGAGCAGTGGAGGAGACACAGGGACTGTGTGCAGGAAGAGAGCAGGGGAGGAGACACAGGGACTGTTTGCAGGAAGAAAGCAGGGGAGGAGACACAGGGACTGTGTGCAGGAAGAGAGCAGGGCATGAGACACAGGGACTGTGTGCAGGAAGAGAGCAGTGGGGGAGACACAGGGACTGTGTGCAGGAAGAGTGCAGTGGAGGAGACACAGGGACTGTGTGCAGGAAGAGAGCAGGGCATGAGACACAGGGACTGTGTGCAGGAAGAGAGCAGTGGAGGAGACACAGGGACTGTGTGCAGGAAGAGAGCAGTGGAGGAGACACAGGGACTGTGTGCAGGAAGAGAGCAGTGGAGGAGACACAGGGACTGTGTGCAGGAAGAGAGCAGTGGAGGAGACACAGGGACTGTGTGCAGGAAGAGAGCAGTGGAGGAGACACAGGGACTGTGTGCAGGAAGAGAGCAGTGGAGGAGACACAGGGACTGTGTGCAGGAAGAGAGCAGTGGAGGAGACACAGGGACTGTGTGCAGGAAGAGAGCAGTGGAGGAGACACAGGGACTGTGTGCAGGAAGAGAGCAGTGGAGGAGACACAGGGACTGTGTGCAGGAAGAGAGCAGTGGAGGAGACACAGGGACTGTGTGCAGGAAGAGAGCAGTGGAGGAGACACAGGGACTGTGTGCAGGAAGAGAGCAGTGGAGGAGACACAGAGACTGTGTGCAGGAAGAGAACAGGGGAGGAGACACAGGGACTGTGTGCAGGATGAGAGCAGTGGAGGAGACACAGGGACTGTGTGCAGGAAGAGAGCCGTGGAGGAGACACAGGGACTGTGTGCAGGAAGAGAGCAGTGGAGGAGACACAGGGACTGTGTGCAGGAAGAGAGCAGTGGAGGAGACACAGGGACTGTGTGCAGGATGAGAGCAGTGGAGGAGACACAGGGACTGTGTTTCTGCCTATGTTCCATGTCCCTTCCTCTGGTTGTGCTGGATTCTAGGAGGTGATGGGGAGCGGTAAGCGCAGGTCCAGTCCTGGTGACATGTGACGGTCCTGAGATGACCCCCTCCCCCTCCTCCCAGTTGTGTTAGTAAATAGCAGCACCTGTGTGTACAGAGTGTCGCCCCCGCAGCTCCTGACATGGACCCTTCCCCGGCCCCAGATGCTCGTTCGGACAGTGCGACCATCGCCGCCACCTTTCCCACAGGCAGATTATTTGCCGAGTCTTTCTGCCATTTAATAATTAGGCCGGATTTATATATGTGGAGCAAAGCTCTCTGGACGGGCAGGAGACACAGCCATGTGTCCACAGGACCAGAGATGCTGATACCTGCAGTGTAAAGCATGGTGGTGGAGGAGACAATATCACTATCACCATGAACCCTTTATTATAGCAGAGGTGGCTGGAAGAGAAGATGACAATCACCCTCCTCATGCCAGGTAGTAGTTCCATCGTCCGCTAGCCTCAGACTGCATTCACCTTTACCCAACATCTATAAATACTGGCTGACAGTTAACCCCTCGGTCCCCGTGTTTGTGTTTGGGGCTGTTCCAGGACAGGAGCCGGTGACTCACAGGGCCACACGAGGATCCTCCGCACAATAGCAGGAAACGGTGCGAGGACATTAATTTCCTCCAAGCATCTGGTAGAAGAGAGACCACGAGGAGACCAGCAGAGACGGGCCCCACCGAGACCCCCACCTGAGGATGACCTCACATGGTAAACACCATACCGATGACATCACACATTATACCCCATACTGATGACGTCACACATTATACCCTATACCGATGACATCACACATTATACACCATACTGATGACACATTATACCCCATACTGATGACGTCACACATTATACCCCATACCGATGACATCACACATTATACCCCATACCGATGACGTCACACATTATACCCCATACTGATGATATCACACATTATACCCCATACCGATGACATCACACATTATACCCCATACTGATGACATCACACATTATACCCCATACCGATGACGTCACACATTATACCCCATACTTATGACATCACACATTATACCCCATACCGATGACATCACACATTATACCCCATACCGATGACATCACACATTATACCCCATACCGATGACATCACACATTATACCCCATACCGATGACATCACACATTATACCCCATACCGATGACATCACACATTATACCCCATACCGATGACACATTATACCCCATACTGATGACATCACACATTATACCCCATACCGATGACATCACACATTATACACCATACTGATGACGTCACACATTATACCCCATACCGATGACACATTATACCCCATACTGATGACACATTATACCCCATACCGATGACATCACACATTATACCCCATACTGATGACATCACACATTATACACCATACTGATGACGTCACACATTATACCCCATACCGATGACACATTATACCCCATACTGATGACACATTATACCCCATACCGATGACATCACACATTATACCTCATACCGATGACATCACACATTATACCCCATACCGATGACGTCACACATTATACCCCATACCGATGACATCACACATTATACACCATACTGATGACGTCACACATTATACCCCATACCGATGACACATTATACCCCATACTGATGACACATTATACACCATACCGATGACATCACACATTATACCTCATACCGATGACATCACACATTATACCCCATACCGATGACACATTATACCCCATACTGATGACACATTATACCCCATACCGATGACATCACACATTATACCCCATACTGATGACATCACACATTATACCCCATACTGATGACATCACACATTATACCCCATACCGATGACGTCACACATTATACCCCATACTTATGACATCACACATTATACTCCCTACCGATGACATCACACATTATACCCCATACCGATGACATCACACATTATACCCCATACCGATGACATCACACATTATACCCCATACTGATGACGTCACACATTATACCCCATACCGATGACATCACACATTATACCCCATACCGATGACATCACACATTATACCCCATACCGATGACACATTATACACCATACTGATGACATCACACATTATACCCCATACCGATGACGTCACACATTATACCCCATACCGATGACATCACACATTATACACCATACTGATGACGTCACACATTATACCCCATACCGATGACACATTATACCCCATACTGATGACATCACACATTATACCCCATACTGATGACATCACACATTATACACCATACCGATGACATCACACATTATACCCCATACTGATGACATCACACATTATACACCATACTGATCACGTCACACATTATACCCCATACCGATGACACATTATACCCCATACTGATGACATCACACATTATACACCATACTGATGACGTCACACATTATACCCCATACCGATGACACATTATACCCCATACTGATGACACATTATACCCCATACCGATGACATCACACATTATACCTCATACCGATGACATCACACATTATACCCCATACCGATGACGTCACACATTATACCCCATACCGATGACATCACACATTATACACCATACTGATGATGTCACACATTATACCCCATACCGATGACACATTATACCCCATACTGATGACACATTATACACCATACCGATGACATCACACATTATACCTCATACCGATGACATAACACATTATACCCCATACCGATGACACATTATACCCCATACTGATGACACATTATACCCCATACCGATGACATCACACATTATACCTCATACCGATGACATAACACATTATACCCCATACCGATGACACATTATACCCCATACTGATGACACATTATACACCATACCGATGACATCACACATTATACCTCATACCGATGACATAACACATTATACCCCATACCGATGACACATTATACCCCATACTGATGACACATTATACCCCATACCGATGACATCACACATTATACCCCATACTGATGACATCACACATTATACCCCATACTGATGACATCACACATTATACCCCATACCGATGACGTCACACATTATACCCCATACTTATGACATCACACATTATACTCCCTACCGATGACATCACACATTATACCCCATACCGATGACATCACACATTATACCCCATACCGATGACATCACACATTATACCCCATACCGATGACATCACACATTATACCCCATACCGATGACATCACACATTATACCCCATACCGATGACATCACACATTATACCCCATACCGATGACACATTATACCCCATACTGATGACATCACACATTATACCCCATACTGATGACATCACACATTATACTCCATACTGATGACACCACACATTATACCCCATACTGATGACACATTATACCCCATACTGATGACACATTATACCCCATACCGATGACATCACACATTATACCCCATACTGATGACATCACACATTATACCACATACTGATGACGTCACACATTATACCCCATACCGATGACATCACACATTATACCCCATACCGATGACACATTATACCCCATACCGATGACATCACACATTATACCCCATACCGATGACATCACACATTATACCCCATACCGATGACATCACACATTATACCCCATACCGATGACATCACACATTATACCCCATACCGATGACACATTATACCCCATACTGATGACATCACACATTATACCCCATACTGATGACATCACACATTATACTCCATACTGATGACACTTTATACCCCATACTGATGACACATTATACCCCATACCGATGACATCACACATTATACCCCATACCGATGACATCACACATTATACCCCATACTGATGACATCACACATTATACCACATACTGATGACGTCACACATTATACCCCATACCGATGACATCACACATTATACCCCATACCGATGACATCATACATTATACCCCATACCGATGACACATTATACCCCATACCGATGACATCACACATTATACCCCACACCGATGACATCACACATTATACCCCATACCGATGACATCACACATTATACCCCATACCGATGACATCATACATTATACCCCATACCGATGACACATTATACCCAATACCGATGACATCACACATTATACCCCATACTGATGATATCACACATTATACCCCATACTGATGATATCACACATTATACCCCATACCGATGACATCACACATTATACCCCATACTGATGACACATTATACCCCATACCGATGACACATTATACCCCATACTGATGATATCACACATTATACCCCATACTGATGACGTCACACATTATACCCCATACTGATGACGTCACACATTATACCCCATACCGATGACATCACACATTATACCCCATACCGATGACGTCACACATTATACCCCATACTTATGACATCACACATTATACTCCCTACCGATGATATCACACATTATACCCCATACCGATGACATCACACATTATACCCCATACTGATGACACATTATACCCCATACTGATGACACATTATACCCCATACCGATGACATCACACATTATACCCCATACTGATGACATCACACATTATACCACATACTGATGACGTCACACATTATACCCCATACCGATGACATCACACATTATACCCCATACCGATGACACATTATACCCCATACCGATGACATCACACATTATACCCCATACTGATGACACATTATACCCCATACTGATGACACATTATACCCCATACTGATGACACATTATACCCCATACTGATGACGTCACACATTATACACCATACTGATGACGTCACACATTATACCCCATACCGATGATGTCACATATAATACACCATACCGATGACGTCACACATTATACACCATACTGATGACATCACACATTATACCCCATACTGATGATGTCACACATTATACCCCATACCGATGACGTCACATATAATACCCCATACCGATGACGTCACACATTATACCCCATACTGATGACGTCACACATTATACACCATACTGATGACGTCACACATTATACCCCATACCGATGACATCACACATTATACCCCATACCGATGCCATCACACATCATACCCCATACTGATGACACTTTATACCCCATACCGATGACATCACACATTATACCCCATACCGATGACATCACACATTATACCCCATACCGATGACACATTATACCCCATACTGATGACATCACACATTATACCCCATACTGATGACATCACACATTATACTCCATACTAATGACACTTTATACCCCATACTGATGACATCACACATTATACCCCATACCGATGACATCACACATTATACCCCATACTGATGACACATTATACCCCATACTGATGACACATTATACCCCATACTGATGACACATTATACCCCATACCGATGACATCACACATTATACCCCATACTGATGACATCACACATTATACCACATACTGATGACGTCACACATTATACCCCATACCGATGACATCACACATTATACCCCATACCGATGACACATTATACCCCATACCGATGACATCACACATTATACCCCATACTGATGACACATTATACCCCATACTGATGACACATTATACCCCATACTGATGACACATTATACCCCATACTGATGACATCACACATTATACCCCATACTGATGACACATTATACCCCATACCGATGACATATTATACCCCATACTGATGATGTCACACATTATACCCCATACCGATGACGTCACATATAATACACCATACCGATGAAGTCACACATTATACCCCATACTGATGACGTCACACATTATACACAATACTGATGACGTCACACATTATACCCCATACCGATGACATCACACATTATACCCCATACCGATGACACATTATACCCCATACCGATGACATCACACATTATACCCCATACTGATGACACATTATACCCCATACTGATGACACATTATACCCCATACTGATGACACATTATACCCCATACTGATGACATCACACATTATACCCCATACTGATGACACATTATACCCCATACCGATGACATATTATACCCCATACTGATGATGTCACACATTATACCCCATACCGATGACGTCACATATAATACACCATACCGATGAAGTCACACATTATACCCCATACTGATGACGTCACACATTATACACAATACTGATGACGTCACACATTATACCCCATACCGATGACATCACACATTATACCCCATACCGATGACATCACACATTATACCCCATACCGATGACACATTATACCCCATACTGATGACATCACACATTATACCCCATACTGATGACATCACACATTATACTCCATACCGATGACATCACACATTATACCCCATACTGATGATATCACACATTATACCCCATACTGATGATATCACACATTATACCCCATACCGATGACATCACAAATTATACCCCATACTGATGACACATTATACCCCATACCGATGACACATTATACCCCATACCGATGACATCACACATTATACCCCATACTGATGACATCACACATTATACCACATACTGATGACGTCACACATTATACCCCATACCGATGACATCACACATTATACCCCATACCGATGACACATTATACCCCATACCGATGACATCACACATTATACCCCATACCGATGACACATTATACCCCATACTGATGACATCACACATTATACCCCATACTGATGACATCACACATTATACTCCATACCGATGACATCACACATTATACCCCATACTGATGATATCACACATTATACCCCATACTGATGATATCACACATTATACCCCATACCGATGACATCACAAATTATACCCCATACTGATGACACATTATACCCCATACCGATGACACATTATACCCCATACCGATGACATCACACATTATACCCCATACTGATGACATCACACATTATACCACATACTGATGACGTCACACATTATACCCCATACCGATGACATCACACATTATACCCCATACCGATGACACATTATACCCCATACCGATGACATCACACATTATACCCCATACCGATGACATCACACATTATACCCCATACCGATGACATATTATACCCCATACCGATGACACATTATACCCCATACTGATGACATCACACATTATACCCCATACTGATGACACATTATACCCCATACTGATGACACATTATACCCCATACTGATGACGTCACACATTATACCCCATACCGATGACATCACACATTATACCCCATACCGATGACATCACACATTATACCCCATACTGATGACACATTATACCCCATACTGATGACACATTATACCCCATACTGATGACACATTATACCCCATACTGATGACACATTATACCCCATACTGATGACGTCACACATTATACCCCATACTGATGACACATTATACCCCATATTGATGACACATTATACCCCATACTGATGACACATTATACCCCATACTGATGACACATTATACCCCATACTGATGACACATTATACCCCATACTGATGACGTCACACATTATACCCCATACCGATGACATCACACATTATACCCCATACTGATGACATCACACATTATACCCCCTACCGATGACATCACACATTATACCCCATACTGATGACACATTATACCCCATACTGATGACACATTATACCCCATATTGATGACACATTATACCCCATACTGATAACACATTATACCCCATACTAATGACATATTATACCCCATACTGATGACACATTATACCCCATACTGATGACACATTATACCCCACCGAGACCCCCACCTGAGGATGACCTCACATGGTAAACACCATACTGATGACGTCACGCATTATACCCCATACCGATGACGTCACACATTATACCCCATACCGATGACATCACACATTATACCCCATACTGATGACACATTATACCCCATACTGATGACATCACACATTATACCCTATACCGATGACACATTATACCCCATACCGATGACACATTATACCCCATACTGATGACACATTATACCCCATACCGATGACACATTATACCCCATACTGATGACACATTATACCCCATACCGATGACACATTATACCCCATACCGATGACACATTATACCCCATACCGATGACACATTATACCCCATACTGATGACACATTATACCCCATACCGATGACATCACACATTATACCCCATACTAATGACATCACACATTATACCCCATACTGATGACGTCACACATTATACCCCATACCGATGACATCACACATTATACCCCATACTGATGACGTCACACATTATACCCCATACCGATGACACATTATACCCCATACTGATGACACATTATACCCCATACTGATGACATCACACATTATACCCCATACTGATGACATCACACATTATACCCCATACTGATGACGTCACACATTATACCCCATACCGATGACATCACACATTATACCCCATACCGATGCCATCACACATCATACCCCATACTGATGACACTTTATACCCCATACCGATGACATCACACATTATACCCCATACCGATGACATCACACATTATACCCCATACCGATGACACATTATACCCCATACTGATGACATCACACATTATACCCCATACTGATGACATCACACATTATACCCCATACTGATGACACTTTATACCCCATACTGATGACATCACACATTATACCCCATACCGATGACATCACACATTATACCCCATACTGATGACACATTATACCCCATACTGATGACACATTATACCCCATACCGATGACATCACACATTATACCCCATACTGATGACATCACACATTATACCACATACTGATGACGTCACACATTATACCCCATACCGATGACATCACACATTATACCCCATACCGATGACACATTATACCCCATACCGATGACATCACACATTATACCCCATACTGATGACACATTATACCCCATACTGATGACACATTATACCCCATACTGATGACACATTATACCCCATACTGATGACATCACACATTATACCCCATACTGATGACACATTATACCCCATACCGATGACATATTATACCCCATACTGATGACACATTATACCCCATACTGATGACACATTATACCCCATACTGATGATGTCACACATTATACCCCATACCGATGACGTCACATATAATACACCATACCGATGACGTCACACATTATACCCCATACTGATGACGTCACACATTATACCCCATACTGATGACATCACACATTATACCCCATACCGATGACATCACACATTATACCCCATACCGATGACATCACACATTATACCCCATACCGATGACACATTATACCCCATACTTATGATATCACACATTATACCCCATCCCGATGACATCACACATTATACCCCATACTGATGATATCACACATTATACCCCATACTGATGATATCACACATTATACCCCATACCGATGACATCACAAATTATACCCCATACTGATGACACATTATACCCCATACCGATGACATCACACATTATACCCCATACTGATGACATCACACATTATACCACATACTGATGACGTCACACATTATACCACATACCGATGACATCACACATTATACCCCATACCGATGACACATTATACCCCATACCGATGACATCACACATTATACCCCATACTGATGACACATTATACCCCATACCGATGACATATTATACCCCATACCGATGACACATTATACCCCATACCGATGACATCACACATTATACCCCATACCGATGACATCACACATTATACCCCATACTGATGACACATTATACCCCATACCGATGATATCACACATTATACCCCATACTGATGACACATTATACCCCATACTGATGACACATTATACCCCATACTGATGACACATTATACCCCATACTGATGACACATTATACCCCATACTGATGACGTCACACATTATACCCCATACTGATGACACATTATACCCCATACTGATGACACATTATACCCCATACTGATGACACATTATACCCCATACTGATGACGTCACACATTATACCCCATTCCGATGACGTCACACATTATACCCCATACTGATGACGTCACACATTATACCCCATACCGATGACATCACACATTATACCCCATTTTGATGACATCACACATTATACCCCCTACCGATGACATCACATTATACCCCATACTGATGACACATTATACCCCATACTGATGACACATTATACCCCATACTGATGACACATTATACCCCATATTGATGACACATTATACCCCATACTGATGACATATTATACCCCATACTGATGACATATTATACCCCATACTGATGACACATTATACCCCACCGAGACCCCCACCTGAGGATGACCTCACATGGTAAACACCATACTGATGACGTCACGCATTATACCCCATACCGATGACATCACACATTATACCCCATACCGATGACGTCACACATTATACCCCATACCGATGACATCACACATTATACCCCATACTGATGACACATTATACCCCATACTGATGACATCACACATTATACCCCATACCGATGACACATTATACCCCATACCGATGACATCACACATTATACCCCATACTGATGACATCACACATTATACCCCATACTGATGACATCACACATTATACCCCATACTGCTGACATCACACATTATACCACATACCGATGACGTCACACATTATACCCCATACTGATGACGTCACACATTATACCCCATTCTGATGACGTCACACATTATACCCCATACTGATGACGTCACACATTATACCCCATACTGATGACATCACACATTATACCCCCTACCGATGACATCACATTATACCCCATACTGATGACACATTATACCCCATACTGATGACACATTATACCCCATACTGATGACACATTATACCCCATATTGATGACACATTATACCCCATACTGATGACATATTATACCCCATACTGATGACATATTATACCCCATACTGATGACACATTATACCCCACCGAGACCCCCACCTGAGGATGACCTCACATGGTAAACACCATACTGATGACGTCACGCATTATACCCCATACCGATGACATCACACATTATACCCCATACCGATGACGTCACACATTATACCCCATACCGATGACATCACACATTATACCCCATACTGATGACACATTATACCCCATACTGATGACATCACACATTATACCCCATACCGATGACACATTATACCCCATACCGATGACACATTATACCCCATACTGATGACACATTATACCCCATACCGATGACATCACACATTATACCCCATACTGATGACATCACACATTATACCCCATACTGATGACATCACACATTATACCCCATACTGCTGACATCACACATTATACCACATACCGATGACGTCACACATTATACCCCATACTGATGACGTCACACATTATACCCCATTCTGATGACGTCACACATTATACCCCATACTGATGACGTCACACATTATACCCCATACTGATGACATCACACATTATACCCCCTACCGATGACATCACACATTATACCCCATACTGATGACACATTATACCCCATACTGATGACACATTATACCCTATACTGATGACATATTATACCCCATACTGATGACACATTATACCCCATACTGATGACACAT
The DNA here is from genome assembly GCF_905171765.1 of Bufo bufo. NCBI lineage: Eukaryota > Metazoa > Chordata > Amphibia > Anura > Bufonidae > Bufo > Bufo bufo. Next base: position 230,440,888 of record NC_053396.1, read on the forward strand.
TATACCCCATACTGATGACACATTATACCCTATACTGATGACGTCACACATTATACCCCATACTGATGACATCACACATTATACCCCATACTGATGACATCACACATTATACCCCCTACCGATGACATCACACATTATACCCCATACTGATGACACATTATACCCCATACTGATGACACATTATACCCCATACTGATGACACATTATACCCTATACTGATGACGTCACACATTATACCCCATACTGATGACATCACACATTATACCGCATACTGATGACATCACACATTATACCCCCTACCGATGACATCACACATTATACCCCATACTGATGACACATTATACCCCATACTGATGACACATTATACCCCATACTGATGACACATTATACCCCATACTGATGACACATTATACCCCATATTGATGACACATTATACCCCATACTGATGACACATTATACCCCATACTGATGACATCACACATTATACCCCATACTGATGACATCACACATTATACCCCATACTGATGACATCACACATTATACCCCATACCGATGACGTCACACATTATACCCCATACTGATGACGTCACACATTATACCCTATTCCGATGACGTCACACATTATAGCCCATACTGATGACGTCACACATTATACCCCATACCGATGACATCACACATTATACCCCATACTGATGACATCACACATTATACCCCCTACCGATGACATCACACATTATACCCCATACTGATGACACATTATACCCCATACTGATGACACATTATACCCCATACTGATGACACATTATACCCCATATTGATGACACATTATACCCCATACTGATGACACATTATACCCCATACTGATGACATATTATACCCCATACTGATGACATATTATACCCCATACCGATGACACATTATACCCCATACTGATGACACATTATACCCCATACCGATGACATCACACATTATACCCCATACTGATGACATCACACATTATACCCCATACTGATGACATCACACATTATACCCCATACTGCTGACATCACACATTATACCCCATACCGATGACATCACACATTATACCCCATACCGATGACACATTATACCCCATACCGATGACATCACACATTATACCCCATACCGATGACATCACACATTATACCCCATACTGATGACACATTATACCCCATACTGATGATGTCACACATTATACCCCATACTGATTACACATTATACCCCATACTGATGACACATTATACCCCATACCGATGACATCACACATTATACCCCATACTGATGACATCACACATTATACCCCATACTGATGACACATTATACCCCATACTGATGACACATTATACCCCATACTGATGACGTCACACATTATACCCCATACTGATGACGTCACACATTATACCCCATACTGATGACGTCACACATTATACCCCATACCGATGACATCACACATTATACCCCATACTGATGACATCACACATTATACCCCCTACCGATGACATCACACATTATACCCCATACTGATGACACATTATTCCCCCTACCGATGACATCACACATTATACCCCATACTGATGACACATTATACCCCATACTGATGACACATTATACCCCATACTGATTACATATTATACCCCATACTGATGACACATTATACCCCATACTGATGACACATTATACCCCATACCGATGACATATTATACCCCATACTGATGACATATTATACCCCATACTGATGACGTCACACATTATACGGTATAATGTGTGACATCATCAGTATAGGGTATAATATGTGACGTCATCAGTATCAGGTATAATGTGTGACGTCATCAGTATGGGGTATAATGTGTCATCAGTATGGGGTATAATGTGTTATCAGTTTGGGGTATAATTTATACTGATGACACATTATACCCCGTATTGATGACACATTATACCCCATACTGATGACACATTATACCCCATACTGATGACACATTATACCCCATACTGATGACACATTATACCCCATACTGATGACACATTATACCCCATACTGATGACACATTATACCCCATACTGATGACATATTATACCCCATGCTGATGACACATTATACCCCATACTGATGACACATTATACCCCATACTGATGACATATTATACCCCATACTGATGACACATTATACCCCATACTGATCACACATTATACCCCATATTGATGACACATTATACCCCATACTGATGACATATTATACCCCATACTGATGACACATTATACCCCATACTGATCACACATTATACCCCATACTGATGACATATTATACCCCATACTGATGACACATTATACCCCATACTGATGACACATTATACCCCATACTGATGACATATTATACCCCATACTGATGACATATTATACCCCATACTGATGACACATTATATCCCATACTGATGACGTCACATATTATACCCCATACTGATGACACATTATACCCCATATTGATGACACATTATACCCCATACTGATGACACATTATACCCCATACTGATGACACATTATACCCCATACTGATGACACATTATACCCCATACTGATGACACATTATACCCCATACTGATGACACATTATACCCCATATTGATGACACATTATACCCCATACTGATGACATATTATATCCCATACTGATGACGTCACATATTATACCCCATACTGATGATGTCACACATGATACCCCATACTGATTACACATATCAAACCCCATGCTCATGAAGTCACACATTATACCCCATACTCAGTGGCGTACACAGAGAAGTAAGGGCCCCATAGCAAGGATCAAACCAGGACCCCCACACAGGACAGAAGGGTTTGAGACAGAAGGGTTTGGGCCATTTTTTCCACTGCCTCATTTGCTAAAAGTTGTTGGGAAGATAATCCCAACTGGACCCCATAGCAGTCGCATGGTCTGCCACTATGGTAGTTACACCCCTGCCTATACTGATGACATCACATATTATACAGCATACTGATGACATCACATATATACAGTGTACTGTCCTCTGTAGTATATATATATAAATATATATACATACAGTATGCCTTCTTTAGTATATATACAATATACTACCCTCTGCAATATATATATACAGTATTCCGTCCTCTGTGGTGTGTAATCACACATTATACCACATACTGATGACGTCACACATTATACCCCATACCGATGACATCACACATTATACCCCATACCGATGACACATTATACCCCATACCGATGACATCACACATTATACCCCATACCGATGACACATTATACCCCATACTGATGACATCACACATTATACCCCATACTGATGACATCACACATTATACTCCATACTGATGACATCACACATTATACTCCATACTGATGACACCACACATTATACCCCATACTGATGACACATTATACCCCATACTGATGACACATTATACCCCATACCGATGACATCACACATTATACCCCATACTGATGACATCACACATTATACCACATACTGATGACGTCACACATTATACCCCATACCGATGACATCACACATTATACCCCATACTGATGACATCACACATTATACCCCATACTGATGACATCACACATTATACTCCATACTGATGACACCACACATTATACCCCATACTGATGACACATTATACCCCATACTGATGACACATTATACCCCATACCGATGACATCACACATTATACCCCATACTGATGACATCACACATTATACCACATACTGATGACGTCACACATTATACCCCATACCGATGACATCAGACATTATACCCCATACTGATGACACATTATACCACATACCGATGACACTTTATACCCCATACCGATGACATCACACATTATACCCCATACTGATGACATCACACATTATACCACATACCGATGACACTTTATACCCCATACCGATGACATCACACATTATACCCCATACTGATGACATCACACATTATACCACATACTGATGACGTCACACATTATACCACATACTGATGACGTCACACATTATACCCCATACCGATGACATCACGCATTATACCCCATACCGATGACATCACACATTATACCCCATACTGATGACATCACACATTATACTCCATACTGATGACACCACACATTATACCCCATACTGATGACACATTATACCCCATACTGATGACACATTATACCCCATACCGATGACATCACACATTATACCCCATACTGATGACATCACACATTATACCACATACTGATGACGTCACACATTATACCCCATACCGATGACATCACACATTATACCCCATACCGATGACACATTATACCCCATACCGATGACATCACACATTATACCCCATACCGATGACATCACACATTATACCCCATACTGATGACACATTATACCCCATACTGATGACACATTATACCCCATACTGATGACACATTATACCCCATACTGATGACACATTATACCCCATACTGATGACGTCACACATTATACCCCATACTGATGACACATTATACCCCATACTGATGACACATTATACCCCATACTGATGACACATTATACCCTATACTGATGACGTCACACATTATACCCCATTCCGATGACGTCACACATTATACTCCATACCGATGACATCACACATTATGCCCCATTCTGATGACATCACACATTATACCCCCTACCGATGACATCACACATTATACCCCATACTGATGACGTCACACATTATACCCCATACCGATGACACATTATACCCCATACTGATGACACATTATACCCCATACCGATGACATCACACATTATACCCCATACTGATGACATCACACATTATACACCATACTGATCACGTCACACATTATACCCCATACCGATGACACATTATACCCCATACTGATGACATATTATACCCCATACTGATGACACATTATACCCCATACTGATGACATATTATACCCCATACTGATGACATATTATACCCCATACTGATGACACATTATACCCCATACTGATGACATATTATACCCCATACTGATGACACATTATACCCCATATTGATGACACATTATACCCCATACTGATGACACATTATACCCCATACTGATGACACATTATACCCCATACTGATGACACATTATACCCCATACTGATGACACATTATACCCCATACTGATGACACATTATACCCCATATTGATGACACATTATACCCCATACTGATGACATATTATATCCCATACTGATGACGTCACATATTATACCCCATACTGATGATGTCACACATGATACCCCATACTGATTACACATATCAAACCCCATGCTCATGAAGTCACACATTATACCCCATACTCAGTGGCGTACACAGAGAAGTAAGGGCCCCATAGCAAGGATCAAACCAGGACCCCCACACAGGACAGAAGGGTTTGAGACAGAAGGGTTTGGGCCATTTTTTCCACTGCCTCATTTGCTAAAAGTTGTTGGGAAGATAATATACAGTATTCCGTCCTCTGTGGTGTGTGTGTATATATATACAGTACAGACCAAAAGTTTGGACACATCTTCTCATTCAAAGAGTTTTCTTTATTTTCATGACTATGAAGGCATCAAAACTCTGAATTAACACATGTGGAATTATATACATAACAAACAAGTGTGAAACAACTGAAAATATGTCATATTCTAGGTTCTTCAAAGTAGCCACCTTTTGCTTTGATTACTGCTTTGCACACTCTTGGCATTCTCTTGATGAGCTTCCAGAGGTAGTCCCCTGAAATGGTCTTCCCTTCACAGGTGTGCCCTGTCAGGTTTAATAAGTGAGATTTCTTGCCTTATAAATGGGGTTGGGACCATCAGTTGCGTTGAGGAGAAGTCAGGTGGATACACAGCTGATAGTCCTACTGAATAGACTGTTGGAATTTGTATTAGGGCAAGAAAAAAGCAGCTAAGTAAAGAAAAACGAGTGGCCATCATTACTTTAAGAAATGAAGGTCAGTCAGTCAGCCGAAAAATTGGGAAAACTTTGAAAGTAAGGGCTATTTGACCATGAAGGAGAGTGATGGGGTGCTGCGCCAGATGACCTGGCCTCCACAGTCACCGGACCTGAACCCAATCGAGATGGTTTGGGGTGAGCTGGACCGCAGAGTGAAGGCAAAAGGGCCAACAAGTGCTAAGCATCTCTGGGAACTCCTTCAAGACTGTTGGAAGACCATTTCAGGGGACTACCTCTTGGAGCTCATCAAGAGAATGCCAAGAGTGTGCAAAGCAGTAATCAAAGCAAAAGGTGGCTACTTTGAAGAACCTAGAATATGACATATTTTCAGTTGTTTCACACTTGTTTGTTATGTATATAATTCCACGTGTTAATTCATAGTTTCGATGCCTTCGTAGTCATGAAAACAAAGAAAACTCTTTGAATGAGAAGGTGCGTCCAAACTTTTGGTCTGTACTGTAACTGTTCTAAATACCTATTTTGGCTTCTCTGCTTCCATAAAACACAGCTATTAGTGGAGTGAATGTCTGTTCAGCTCCTCTCCTCTGCTGTAATGATTCTATCAGCTCCTGCTAGGGGTATTTCCCACACAGGCTGTGTGTGAGGCTGACTGTGATTGGTCAAAACTCTTGCTGTGTGTGAGGCTGGCTGTGATTGGTCAAAACGTCTGCCCAGCAACAACAGTTTAACTCTATGTTTTCTGTTGTTTCTGCTGGGTCAATGAGCTTACCTTACATTATATAATGAATCTTAAAGGGATATTATCTTTTCTGCTTCTGTGAACACAATATATATAACAAAGAAAAAATGTGGGGGATTCAATCAGCACAACCCTATATGTAGGTGCACATTGCTATGGCGAAATACATATACAAAGAAAAAGACACAAATGCAATGGCACTCTGCAACCAGCACTCCGCCCTGCCTCTATGCTGGATGAGGCATTGGTGTACATTTTGGCCAAAGCGTAATAAGCCACTCACCACGTCAAGGTCGCCTCTATGGAGTGGTCCCTAACACTATGCCATTGCATTTGTGTCTTTTTCTTAATACATATAGCAGTTATATGACATACAAACATGAAGTCATTATGCTTTTGTCTTTAACACACAAACATAGGAACTGTATTAAGGTTATTGGCAGGTCCAGCTGTATACACATATAAGCTATATTAGCAACCTAGGACAGGTCATGAACCAGTTGGGAAAGGTAATTGTCTTTGGTTATTGCCAGGAACCTGTTTCCTTTATGAGATGTACAGCTCTCAGTTTCCCAGTCTATATCTGTGAAGTTCCCCCATAATAACCACCTCATTATGATTTGATGCCTCGTCTATTTCGTTTAGTAGTAGATTTTCTATCACATACTAAACACTGTAAAGATTACATCACATATTATACTGATGACATCACATATTATACTGATGACATCACATATTATACACCACATACACTGTACTATGGTATGTGGTTCTGCTGGGGCAGTATATTGTGCTGCACTGTGGTATCTGGTTCTGCTGGGGCAGTATATTGTGCTGCACTGTGGTATATTGTGCTGCACTGTGCTGCACTGTGGTATCTGGTTCTGCTGGGGCAGTATATTGTGCTGCACTGTGGTATCTGGTTCTGCTGGGGCAGTATATTGTGCTGCACTGTGGTATCTGGTTCTGCTGGGGCGGTATATTGTGCTGCACTGTGGTTTTTGGTTCTGCTGGGGCGGTATATTGTGCTGCACTGTGGTATCTGGTTCTGCTGGGGCAGTATATTGTGCTGCACTGTGGTATCTGGTTCTGCTGGGGCAGTATATTGTGCTGCACTGTGGTATCTGGTTCTGCTGGGGCAGTATATTGTGCTGCACTGTGGTATCTGGTTCTGCTGGGGCAGTATATTGTGCTGCACTGTGGTATCTGGTTCTGCTGGGGCAGTATATTGTGCTGCACTGTGGTATCTGGTTCTGCTGGGGCAGTATATTGTGCTGCACTGTGGTATCTGGTTCTGCTGGGGCAGTATATTGTGCTGCACTGTGGTATCTGGTTCTGCTGGGGCAGTATATTGTGCTGCACTGTGGTATCTGGTTCTGCTGGGGCAGTATATTGTGCTGCACTGTGGTATCTGGTTCTGCTAGGGCAGTATATTGTGCTGCACTGTGGTATCTGGTTCTGCTGGGGCAGTATATTGTGCTGCACTGTGGTATCTGGTTCTGCTGGGGCGGTATATTGTGCTGCACTGTGGTATCTGGTTCTGCTGAGGCAGTATATTGTGCTGCACTGTGGTATCTGGTTCTGCTGGGGCAGTATATTGTGCTGCACTGTGGTATCTGGTTCTGCTGGGGCAGTATATTGTGCTGCACTGTGGTATCTGGTTCTGCTGGGGCAGTATATTGTGCTGCACTGTGGTATCTGGTTCTGCTGGGGCGGTATATTGTGCTGCACTGTGGTATCTGGTTCTGCTGGGGCAGTATATTGTGCTGCACTGTGGTATCTGGTTCTGCTGGGGCGGTATATTGTGCTGCACTGTGGTATCTGGTTCTGCTGGGGCAGTATATTGTGCTGCACTGTGGTATCTGGTTCTGCTGGGGCGGTATATTGTGCTGCCCTGTGGTATCTGGTTCTGCTGGGGCGGTATATTGTGCTGCACTGTGGTATCTGGTTCTGCTGGGGCGGTATATTTCTCTACCCCCTTTAGTTGCCTTCTGTCGGTTTGGACCTGCCTGTAACATGGGGCCACTTTTAGGTTTTTCCCGGGGCCACTGTTAGTTCCCTGCTGCCCCCGGTTGTATCCCTGTTGCTTCTTAGGGTTTTTCCATGGCAGAGTTACGATCTTTTTCCTCCTATGTTATATAATGCCGCGCTTTTCGCTGACTTGTTTCCATATATCTATTGTTTCGGGTATCCTGGTAATCGGACGGTGCCCCCTCCTTCACCATCGGGTCGGCCTCCCTCACATTGTATAGACTGGTAGATTTATCCACTTTTCTTTTGCACTTTAGGATCATCAGATGTGATTTATTACAGTGAGAGGCGGACCCCATGTAATAAGTGGAGACAGCAGGAGGACAGTGAGGGGAGACCCCATGTAATAAGAGGAGACAGCAGGAGGGCAGTGAGGGGAGACCCCATGTAATAAGTGGAGACAGCAGGAGGGCAGTGAGGGGAGGACCCCATGTAATAAGTGGAGACAGCAGGAGGACAGTGAGGGGAGACCCCATGTAATAAGTGGAGACAGCAGGAGGACAGTGAGGGGAGACCCCATGTAATAAGTGGAGACAGCAGGAGGACAGTGAGGGGAGACCCCATGTAATAAGAGGAGACAGCAGGAGGGCAGTGAGGGGAGACCCCATGTAATAAGTGGAGACAGCAGGAGGACAGTGAGGGGAGACCCCATGTAATAAGTGGAGACAGCAGGAGGACAGTGAGGGGAGACCCCATGTAATAAGTGGAGACAGCAGGAGGGCAGTGAGGGGAGGACCCCATGTAATAAGTGGAGACAGCAGGAGGGCAGTGAGGGGAGGACCCCATGTAATAAGTGGAGACAGCAGGAGGACAGTGAGGGGAGACCCCATGTAATAAGTGGAGACAGCAGGAGGACAGTGAGGCGAGACCCCATGTAATAAGTGGAGACAGCAGGAGGGCAGAGAGGGGAGACCCCATGTAATAAGTGGAGACAGCAGGAGGACAGTGAGGGGAGACCCCATGTAATAAGTGGAGACAGCAGGAGGACAGTGAGGGGAGACCCCATGTAATAAGTGGAGACAGCAGGAGGACAGTGAGGGGAGACCCCATGTAATAAGTGGAGACAGAAGGAGGACAGTGAGGGGAGACCCCATGTAATAAGTGGAGACAGCAGGAGGGCAGTGAGGGGAGGACCCCATGTAATAAGTGGAGACAGCAGGAGGACAGTGAGGGGAGACCCCATGTAATAAGTGGAGACAGCAGGAGGGCAGAGAGGGGAGACCCCATGTAATAAGTGGAGACAGCAGGAGGACAGTGAGGGGAGACCCCATGTAATAAGTGGAGACAGCAGGAGGACAGTGAGAAGAGACCCCATGTAATAAGTGGAGACAGCAGGAGGGCAGAGAGGGGAGACCCCATGTAATAAGTGGAGACAGCAGGAGGACAGTGAGGGGAGACCCCATGTAATAAGTGGAGACAGCAGGAGGACAGTGAGGGGAGACCCCATGTAATAAGTGGAGACAGCAGGAGGACAGTGAGGGGAGACCCCATGTAATAAGTGGAGACAGCAGGAGGACAGTGAGGCGAGACCCCATGTAATAAGTGGAGACAGCAGGAGGGCAGTGAGGGGAGGACCCCATGTAATAAGTGGAGACAGCAGGAGGACAGTGAGGGGAGGACCCCATGTAATAAGTGGAGACAGCAGGAGGGCAGTGAGGGGAGGACCCCATGTAATAAGTGGAGACAGCAGGAGGACAGTGAGGGGAGACCCCATGTAATAAGTGGAGACAGCAGGAGGACAGTGAGGGGAGACCCCATGTAATAAGTGGAGACAGCAGGAGGGCAGTGAGGGGAGGACCCCATGTAATAAGTGGAGACAGCAGGAGGACAGTGAGGGGAGACCCCATGTAATAAGTGGAGACAGCAGGAGGACAGTGAGGGGAGACCCCATGTAATAAGTGGAGACAGCAGGAGGGCAGTGAGGGGAGACCCCATGTAATAAGTGGAGACAGCAGGAGGGCAGTGAGGGGAGGACCCCATGTAATAAGTGGAGACAGCAGGAGGACAGTGAGGGGAGACCCCATGTAATAAGTGGAGACAGCAGGAGGACAGTGAGGGGATACCCCATGTAATAAGTGGAGACAGCAGGAGGGCAGTGAGGCGAGACCCCATGTAATAAGTGGAGACAGCAGGAGGGCAGTGAGGGGAGGACCCCATGTAATAAGTGGAGACAGCAGGAGGGCAGTGACGGGAGGACCCCATGTAATAAGTGGAGACAGCAGGAGGGCAGTGAGGGGAGGACCCCATGTAATAAGTGGAGACAGCAGGAGGACAGTGAGGGGAGACCCCATGTAATAAGTGGGGACAGCAGGAGGACAGTGAGGGGAGACCCCATGTAATAAGTGGAGACAGCAGGAGGACAGTGAGGGGAGACCCCATGTAATAAGTGGAGACAGCAGGAGGGCAGAGAGGGGAGACCCCATGTAATAAGTGGAGACAGCAGGAGGGCAGTGAGGGGAGGACCCCATGTAATAAGTGGAGACAGCAGGAGGACAGTGAGGGGAGACCCCATGTAATAAGTGGAGACAGCAGGAGGGCAGAGAGGGGAGACCCCATGTAATAAGTGGAGACAGCAGGAGGACAGTGAGGGGAGACCCCATGTAATAAGTGGAGACAGCAGGAGGACAGTGAGGGGAGACCCCATGTAATAAGTGGAGACAGCAGGAGGGCAGAGAGGGGAGACCCCATGTAATAAGTGGAGACAGCAGGAGGGCAGAGAGGGGAGACCCCATGTAATAAGTGGAGACAGCAGGAGGGCAGTGAGGGGAGGACCCCATGTAATAAGTGGAGACAGCAGGAGGACAGTGAGGGGAGACCCCATGTAATAAGTGGAGACAGCAGGAGGGCAGAGAGGGGAGACCCCATGTAATAAGTGGAGACAGCAGGAGGACAGTGAGGGGAGACCCCATGTAATAAGTGGAGACAGCAGGAGGACAGTGAGGGGAGACCCCATGTAATAAGTGGAGACAGCAGGAGGACAGTGAGGGGAGGACCCCATGTAATAAGTGGAGACAGCAGGAGGACAGTGAGGGGAGACCCCATGTAATAAGTGGAGACAGCAGGAGGGCAGAGAGGGGAGACCCCATGTAATAAGTGGAGACAGCAGGAGGACAGTGAGGGGAGACCCCATGTAATAAGTGGAGACAGCAGGAGGGCAGAGAGGGGAGACCCCATGTAATAAGTGGAGACAGCAGGAGGACAGTGAGGGGAGACCCCATGTAATAAGTGGAGACAGCAGGAGGACAGTGAGGGGAGACCCCATGTAATAAGTGGAGACAGCAGGAGGACAGTGAGGGGAGACCCCATGTAATAAGTGGAGACAGCAGGAGGACAGTGAGGGGAGGACCCCATGTAATAAGTGGAGACAGAAGGAGGACAGTGAGGGGAGACCCCATGTAATAAGTGGAGACAGCAGGAGGACAGTGAGGGGAGACCCCATGTAATAAGTGGAGACAGCAGGAGGACAGTGAGGGGAGGACCCCATGTAATAAGTGGAGACAGCAGGAGGACAGTGAGGGGAGACCCCATGTAATAAGTGGAGACAGCAGGAGGACAGTGAGGGGAGACCCCATGTAATAAGTGGGGACAGCAGGAGGACAGTGAGGGGAGGACCCCATGTAATAAGTGGAGACAGCAGGAGGACAGTGAGGGGAGACCCCATGTAATAAGTGGAAGCGTCCTACCAAGAAGTGACCCTAAAGAGCCTTCAATACAGAAGGTGCAGCAGGAGAGAGCGTGGGGTGACATCAGCGCAGGGGGCTACTGGTCCAAAAAAACACAGGTTTTAATCCTCAGGTGAAGTTTTTGATGTTTTAAAGCGATAGAAACCACAAAGCTGCAGAATCCAGGACCAGCAAAGTGCATGAGATCTGACAAATCCTCAGTGAGATTGAACAAAACTATCAAAATACGTCCGAAATCCACTACATATCGTGCAGACTGATGCGCAATTTATAGCATTTTTTCCCCAGATTTTCTACCGGTAACCTTAGACTAATAGACACGTACACCACATATGTGACCCTATAGGGGGGTGTCCTGTATATTATACGTGACCCTATAGGGGTGGTACGTCTGCAGCCCCCGGTATAATCCTGTCATAGGGGGGGGGGGGGGCCTGTATATTATATGTGACCCTATAGGGGGTGGTACGTCTGCAGCCCCCGGTATAATCCTGTCATAGGGGGGGGTGTCCTGTATACTATATGTGACCCTATAGGGGTGGTACGTCTGCAGCCCCCGGTATAATCCTGTCATAGGGGGGGGGGGGGGTCCTGTATATTATATGTGACCCTATAGGGGGTGGTACGTCTGCAGCCCCCGGTATAATCCTGTCATAGGGGGGGGGGGGTCCGGTATATTATATGTGACCCTATAGGGGGTGGTACGTCTGCAGCCCCCGGTATAATCCTGTCATGGGGGGTGTCCTGTACATTATATGTGACCCTATAGGGGGTGGTACGTCTGCAGCCCCCGGTATAATCCTGTCATAGGGGGGGGTGTCCTGTATATTATATGTGACCCTATAGGGGGTGGTACGTCTGCAGCCCCCGGTATAATCCTGTCATGGGGGGGTGTCCTGTATATTATATGTGACCCTATAGGGGGTGGTACGTCTGCAGCCCCCGGTATAATCCTGTCATGGGGGGGGGGGTGTCCTGTATATTATATGTGACCCTATAGGGGGTGGTACGTCTGCAGCCCCCGATATAATCCTGTCATGGGGGGGGGGGGTGTCCTGTATATTATATGTGACCCTATAGGGGGTGGTACGTCTGCAGCCCCCGGTATAATCCTGTCATGGGGGGTGTCCTGTACATTATATGTGACCCTATAGGGGGTGGTACGTCTGCAGCCCCCGGTATAATCCTGTCATGGGGGGGGGGGGGTGTCCTGTATATTATATGTGACCCTATAGGGGGTGGTACGTCTGCAGCCCCCGGTATAATCCTGTCATAGGGGGGGGTGTCCTGTATATTATATGTGACCCTATGGGGGGTGGTACGTCTGCAGCCCCCGGTATAATCCTGTTAGAGGGGGGGAATCCTGTACATTATATGTGACCCTATGGGGGGTGGTACGTCTGCAGCCCCTGGTATAATCCTGTCATGGGGGGGGGGGGGGTGTCCTGTATATTATATGTGACCCTATAGGGGGTGGTACGTCTGCAGCCCCTGGTATAATCCTGTCATAGGGGGGGGGGTCCTGTATATTATATGTGACCCTATAGGGGGTGGTACGTCTGCAGCCCCCGGTATAATCCTGTCATAGGGGGGGGGGGGGGTGTCCTGTATATTATATGTGACCCTATGGGGGGTGGTACGTCTGCAGCCCCCTTTATAATCCTGTCATAGGGGGGGGGGGTCCTGTATATTATATGTGACCCTATAGGGGGTGGTACGTCTGCAGCCCCCGGTATAATCCTGTCATGGGGGGGTGTCCTGTACATTATATGTGACCCTATGGGGGGTGGTACGTCTGCAGCCCCCGGTATAATCCTGTCATAGGGGGGGGTGTCCTGTATATTATATGTGACCCTATAGGGGGTGGTACGTCTGCAGCCCCCGGTATAATCCTGTCATAGGGGGGGGGGTGTCCTGTATATTATATGTGACCCTATGGGGGGTGGTACGTCTGCAGCCCCCGGTATAATCCTGTTAGAGGGGGGGAATCCTGTACATTATATGTGACCCTATGGGGGGTGGTACGTCTGCAGCCCCTGGTATAATCCTGTCATGGGGGGGGGGGGGGTGTCCTGTATATTATATGTGACCCTATAGGGGGTGGTACGTCTGCAGCCCCTGGTATAATCCTGTCATAGGGGGGGGGGTCCTGTATATTATATGTGACCCTATAGGGGGTGGTACGTCTGCAGCCCCCGGTATAATCCTGTCATAGGGGGGGGGGGGGGTGTCCTGTATATTATATGTGACCCTATGGGGGGTGGTACGTCTGCAGCCCCCTTTATAATCCTGTCATAGGGGGGGGGGGTCCTGTATATTATATGTGACCCTATAGGGGGTGGTACGTCTGCAGCCCCCGGTATAATCCTGTCATGGGGGGGAATCCTGTACATTATATGTGACCCTATGGGGGGTGGTACGTCTGCAGCCCCCGGTATAATCCTGTTAGAGGGGGGGTGTCCTGTATATTATATGTGACCCTATAGGGGGTGGTACGTCTGCAGCCCCCGGTATAATCCTGTCATAGGGGGGGGGGGTCCTGTATATTATATGTGACCCTATAGGGGGTGGTACGTCTGCAGCCCCCGGTATAATCCTGTCATAGGGGGGGGGTGTCCTGTATATTATATGTGACCCTATAGGGGGTGGTACGTCTGCAGCCCCCGGTATAATCCTGTCATAGGGGGGGGGGGTCCTGTATATTATATGTGACCCTATGGGGGGTGGTACGTCTGCAGCCCCCGGTATAATCCTGTCATGGGGGGGTGTCCTGTATATTATATGTGACCCTATGGGGGGTGGTACGTCTGCAGCCCCCGGTATAATCCTGTCATAGGGGGGGGGGGTGTCCTGTATATTATATGTGACCCTATGGGGGGTGTTACGTCTGCAGCCCCCGGTATAATCCTGTCAGGGGGGGGGGGGGTGTCCTGTATATTATATGTGACCCTATAGGGGTGGTACGTCTGCAGCCCCCGGTATAATCCTGTCATAGGGGGGGGGGTGTCCTGTATACTATATGTGACCCTATAGGGGGTGGTACGTCTGCAGCCCCCGGTATAATCCTGTTAGAGGGGGGGGGGGTGTCCTGTATATTATATGTGACCCTATAGGGGGTGGTACGTCTGCAGCCCCCGGTATAATCCTGTCATGGGGGGGTGTCCTGTACATTATATGTGACCCTATAGGGGGTGGTACGTCTGCAGCCCCCGGTATAATCCTGTCATGGGGGGGGGGGGTGTCCTGTATATTATATGTGACCCTATAGGGGTGGTACGTCTGCAGCCCCCGGTATAATCCTGTCATAGGGGGGGGGGTGTCCTGTATATTATATGTGACCCTATGGGGGGTGTTACGTCTGCAGCCCCCGGTATAATCCTGTCATGGGGGGGGGGGGTGTCCTGTATATTATATGTGACCCTATAGGGGTGGTACGTCTGCAGCCCCCGGTATAATCCTGTCATAGGGGGGGGGTGTCCTGTATACTATATGTGACCCTATAGGGGGTGGTACGTCTGCAGCCCCTGGTATAATCCTGTCATAGGTGGGGTGTCCTGTACATTATATGTGACCCTATAGGGGGTGGTACGTCTGCAGCCCCCGGTATAATCCTGTCATAGGGGGGGGGTGTCCTGTATACTATATGTGACCCTATAGGGGTGGTACGTCTGCAGCCCCCGATATAATCCTGTCATAGGGGGGGGGTGTCCTGTATACTATATGTGACCCTATAGGGGTGGTACGTCTGCAGCCCCCGATATAATCCTGTCATAGGGGGGGGGGTGTCCTGTATACTATATGTGACCCTATAGGGGTGGTACGTCTGCAGCCCCCGGTATAATCCTGTCATAGGGGGGGGGGGGGTCCTGTATATTATATGTGACCCTATAGGGGGTGGTACGTCTGCAGCCCCCGATATAATCCTGTTAGAGGGGGGGGTGTCCTGTATACTATATGTGACCCTATAGGGGTGGTACGTCTGCAGCCCCCGGTATAATCCTGTCATAGGGGGGGGGGTCCTGTATATTATATGTGACCCTATAGGGGGTGGTACGTCTGCAGCCCCCGATATAATCCTGTCATGGGGGGTGTCCTGTATATTATATGTGACCCTATAGGGGGTGTTACGTCTGCAGCCCCCGGTATAATCCTGTCAGAGGGGGGGGTCCTGTACATTATATGTGACCCTATGGGGGGTGGTACGTCTGCAGCCCCCGGTATAATCCTGTCAGAGGGGGGTGTCCTGTACATTATATGTGACCCTATGGGGGGTGGTACGCCCCCGGTATAATCCTGTCAGAGGGGGGGTCCTGTACATTATATGTGACCCTATGGGGGGTGGTACGCCCCCGGTATAATCCTGTCATGGGGGGGTGTCCTGTATATTATATGTGACCCTATGGGGGGTGGTACGCCCCCGGTATAATCCTGTCAGAGGGGGGGTCCTGTACATTATATGTGACCCTATGGGGGGTGGTACGCCCCCGGTATAATCCGCCCCTCCCCCTCCTGTGACATTGCGGTATCAGTGTTCCACGTGTCCTGGGGTAACCGCTCCCCGGCCGCGCTCTCTGTGTGTTTTTCGGGTGTGTGTTTATTCCCAGTGATAAGACCCGGAGAGAGCGCGTCACGTCCGGAACACGCAGATAGCCCCCGGAATCCGACACCCGGAGCTCTTGTCCTCATCATCTTCCAGATCTCAGCTTGCTGTCAGTGAAAGTAAACGTATTTGGCTGAAAACTTGTGACTGGTCCTGGTCACACAGCTGTGGGGCTGTTACAATGTGACAGTGCAGGAAAGAGCAATCAGCCTGGAGATGTGTGTGGCTGCTGTGTCAAGCTCACAATGTAACAAAACCACAGCTGTGTGAGCATGACAGCAAGCAGAGATGTTGAAATGACAGGATTATACCGGGGGCTGCAGACGTACCACCCCCTATAGGGTCACATATAATGTACAGGACCCCCCTCCATGACAGGATTATACCTGGGGATGCAGACGTACTAGGCAATTATTAAGACACCCCCAATAAAGGAGTGGTTCTGCAGGTGGTGACCACAGACCACTTCTCAGTTCCTATGCTTCCTGGCTGATGTTTTGGTCACTTTTGAATGCTGGCGGTGCTTTCACTCTAGTGGTAGCATGAGACGGAGTCTACAACCCACACAAGTGGCTCAGGTAGTGCAGCTTATCCAGGATGGCACATCAATGCGAGCTGTGGCAAGAAGGTTTGCTGTGTCTGTCAGCGTAGTGTCCAGAGCATGGAGGCGCTACCAGGAGACAGGCCAGTACATCAGGAGACGTGGAGGAGGCCGTAGGAGGGCAACAACCCAGCAGCAGGACCGCTACCTCCGCCTTTGTGCAAGGAGGAACAGGAGGAGCACTGCCAGAGCCCTGCAAAATGACCTCCAGCAGGCCACAAATGTGCATGTGTCTGCTCAAACGGTCAGAAACAGACTCCATGAGGCTGATATGAGGGCCCGACGTCCACAGGTGGGGGTTGTGCTTACAGCCCAACACCGTGCAGGACGTTTGGCATTTGCCAGAGAACACCAAGATTGGCAAATTCGCCACTGGCGCCCTGTGCTCTTCACAGATGAAAGCAGGTTCACACTGAGCACATGTGACAGACGTGACAGAGTCTTGAGACGCCGTGAAGAACGTTCTGCTGCCTGCAACATCCTCCAGCATGACCGGTTTGGCATTGGGTCAGTAATGGTGTGGGGTGGCATTTCTTTGGAGGGCCGCACAGCCCTCCATGTTCTCGCCAGAGGTAGCCTGACTGCCATTAGGTACCGAGATGAGATCCTCAGACCCCTTGTGAGACCATATGCTGGTGCGGTTGGCCCTGGGTTCCTCCTAATGCAAGACAATGCTAGACCTCATGTGGCTGGAGTGTGTCAGCAGTTCCTGCAAGACGAAGGCATTGATGCTATGGACTGGCCCGCCCGTTCCCCAGACCTGAATCCAATTGAGCACATCTGGGACATCATGTCTCGCTCTATCCACCAACGTCACGTTGCACCACAGACTGTCCAGGAGTTGGCAGATGCTTTAGTCCAGGTCTGGGAGGAGATCCCTCAGGAGACCGTCCGCCACCTCATCAGGAGCATGCACAGTCGTTGTAGGGAGGTCATACAGGCACATGGAGGCCACACACACTACTGAGCCTCATTCTGACTTGTTTTAAGGACATTACATCAAAGTTGGATCAGCCTGTAGTGTGTTTTTCCACTTTAATTTTGAGTGTGACTCCAAATCCAGACCTCCATGGGTTAAAAAATTTGATTTCCATTTTTTTATTTTTGTGCGATTTTGTTGTCAGCACATTCAACTATGTAAAGAACAAAGTATTTCAGAAGAATATTTAATTAATTCAGATCTAGGATGTGTTATTTTTGTGTTCCCTTAATTTTTTTGAGCAGTGTACATGCGATGATGTTCTTTCGCTCATCTTACACCATCTTGTATTGTTACTTTGTTCTTTCCTCCGCTCGCTCCTCAGGCTTCATCTTGTATTGTTACTATGTTCTTTCCTCCGCTCGCTCCTCAGGCTTCATCTTGTATTGTTACTATGTTCTTTCCTCCGCTCGCTCCTCAGGCTTCATCTTGTATTGTTACTTTGTTCTTTTCTCCGCTCGCTCCTCAGGCTTCATCTTGTATTGTTACTATGTTCTTTTCTCCGCTCGCTCCTCAGGCTTCATCTTGTATTGTTACTATGTTCTTTCCTCCGCTCGCTCCTCAGGCTTCATCTTGTATTGTTACTATGTTCTTTCCTCCGCTCGCTCATCTTACACCATCTTGTATTGTTACTATGTTCTTTCCTCCGCTCGCTCCTCAGGCTTCATCTTGTATTGTTATTATGTTCTTTCCTCCGCTCGCTCATCTTACACCATCTTGTATTGTTACTATGTTCTTTCCTCCGCTCGCTCCTCAGGCTTTATCTTGTATTGTTACTATGTTCTTTCCTCCGCTCGCTCCTCAGGCTTCATCTTGTATTGTTACTATGTTCTTTCCTCCGCTCGCTCATCTTACACCATCTTGTTTTGTTACTATGTTCTTTCCTCCGCTCGCTCCTCAGGCTCCATCTTGTATTGTTACTATGTTCTTTCCTCCGCTCGCTCATCTTACACCATCTTGTATTGTTACTATGTTCTTTCCTCCGCTCGTTCCTCAGGCTTCATCTTGTATTGTTATTATGTTCTTTCCTCCGCTCGCTCCTCAGGCTTCATCTTGTATTGTTACTATGTTCTTTTCTCCGCTCGCTCCTCAGGCTTCATCTTGTATTGTTACTATGTTCTTTCCTCCGATCGCTCCTCAGGCTTCATCTTGTATTGTTACTATGTTCTTTTCTCCGCTCGCTCCTCAAGCTTCATCTTGTATTGTTACTATGTTCTTTTCTCCGCTCGCTCCTCAGGCTTCATCTTGTATTGTTACTATGTTCTTTCCTCCGATCGCTCCTCAGGCTTCATCTTGTATTGTTACTATGTTCTTTTCTCCGCTCGCTCCTCAGGCTTCATCTTGTATTGTTACTATGTTCTTTCCTCCGCTCGCTCCTCAGGCTTTATCCTGTATTGTTACTATGTTCTTTCCTCCGCTCGCTCCTCAGGCTTCATCTTGTATTGTTACTATATTCTTTTCTCTGCTCGCTCATCTTACACCATCTTGTATTGTTACTATGTTCTTTCCTCCGCTCGCTCCTCAGGCTTCATCTTGTATTGTTACTATGTTCTTTCCTCCGCTCGCTCCTCAGGCTTCATCTTGTATTGTTACTATGTTCTTTCCTCTGCTCGCTCCTCAGGCTTCATCTTGTATTGTTACTATGTTCTTTCCTCCGCTCGCTCCTCAGGCTTCATCTTGTATTGTTACTATGTTCTTTCCTCCGCTCGCTCATCTTACACCATCTTGTATTGTTACTATGTTCTTTCCTCCGCTCGCTCCTCAGGCTTCATCTTCTATTGTTACTATGTTCTTTCCTCCGCTCGCTCATCTTACACCATCTTGTATTGTTACTATGTTCTTTCCTCAGGCTTCATCTTGTATTGTTATTATGTTCTTTCCTCCGCTCGCTCATCTTACACCATCTTGTATTGTTACTATGTTCTTTCCTCCGCTCGCTCCTCAGGCTTCATCTTGTATTGTTACTATGTTCTTTCCTCCGCTCGCTCATCTTACACCATCTTGTATTGTTACTATGTTCTTTCCTCCGCTCGTTCCTCAGGCTTCATCTTGTATTGTTACTATGTTCTTTCCCTAGCTCGCTCCTCAGGCTTCATCTTGTATTGTTACTATGTTCTTTTCTCCGCTCGCTCCTCAGGCTTCATCTTGTATTGTTACTATGTTCTTTCCTCCGCTCGCTCCTCAAGCTTCATCTTGTATTGTTACTATGTTCTTTTCTCCGCTCGCTCCTCAGGCTTCATCTTGTATTGTTACTATGTTCTTTCCTCCGCTCGCTCCTCAGGCTTCATCTTGTATTGTTACTATGTTCTTTTCTCCGCTCGCTCCTCAGGCTTCATCTTGTATTGTTACTATGTTCTTTCCTCCGCTCGCTCCTCAGGCTTTATCTTGTATTGTTACTATGTTCTTTCCTCCGCTCGCTCCTCAGGCTTCATCTTGTATTGTTACTATATTCTTTTCTCTGCTCGCTCATCTTACACCATCTTGTATTGTTACTATGTTCTTTCCTCCGCTCGCTCCTCAGGCTTCATCTTGTATTGTTACTATGTTCTTTCCTCCGCTCGCTCCTCAGGCTTCATCTTGTATTGTTACTATGTTCTTTCCTCCGCTCGCTCCTCAGGCTTCATTTTATATTGTTACTATATTCTTTCCTCCGCTCGCTCCTCAGGCTTCATCTTATATTGTTACTATGTTCTTTCCTCCGCTCGCTCCTCAGGCTTCATCTTGTATTGTTACTATGTTCTTTCCTCCGCTCGCTCCTCAGGCTTCATCTTGTATTGTTACTATGTTCTTTCCTCCGCTCGCTCCTCAGGCTTCATCTTGTATTGTTACTATGTTCTTTCACAAGATTTTTCCTGTTTTTGTTGCTATGATTTCTACCTTTGTCTATATCCACACCAGGTCATGAACAAGGTCCAGATTAGACCCAAACATCGGCCACTGACCTGACATCGTCTTTTGGATGGATGATAAAAATGATAACAAAATAAAATAAGAAGTTCATGAACAGGACCTGAGTGCCGCGGTTTATCTTGAATTTACAAAGTCTTAATGTACCGCTGAGCACCACCCTTACTCTAGAGGTGGGCCGTCAACGCTTGTCTAACCCCCTATAGGGTGACATACTGTATAATATACAGGACACCCCCCCATGACACAAACAGGGAGTCCAGTTGGCCCCCTGAGATGTTGGGTGGCCCTGTGCACTCTCATCGCGGGAGGGGCTCTGCTGTGTTCTGCTTTGATTGGTCCCCATATTCCTTGGGGGTTGGCACTGGCTGTACCCCTCCCCCTGACCCGAGCTGCTGATTGGCTCCTAGAAAATGGCACAACTCCTAAAAATGTATACCAGCAACACATGCTTCATCATTAACCCCTTGCTGACCCACCCTGAGCATTCCTGGCACTTGAAGGGTTACACCCTCTTCAGCGGCGGCCCCTGGTATCTGGCGGCAGCTGCTCGTTTCCTGAGCTCTGACCTTGTCTGCTATCAGCTCCAGGTGAAACAAACAGGTAACAGCCGCCAAACTTGTCTATCCCTGCCTGTGTGTCAGTCTTCACTGTAGTCCTGGTATTCCCTCCATGCAACAGGAGGCACAGGATGAACAGTATGACTATATATGATGCAACAGGGAACTACATGACCTGAGATGATCTGGAGTACTGGAGACCATATCTCCAGAAGGATACTGATACTTTGGAGAGAGTTCAGAGAAGAGCTACTAAACTGGTCTATGGATTGCAGGATAAAACTTACCAGGAAAGATTAAAGGACCTTAACATGTAGAGCTTGGAAGAAAGACGAGACAGAGGGGAGATGAGAGAAACTGCTAAATACATAAAGGGAATCAACTCGGTAAAGGAGGAGAGAAGATTTACAAGAAGAAAAACTACCACAAGAGGACATAGTGTTACATTAGAGGGGCAAAGGGTTAACAGTAATATCAGGAAGTATTACTGTACTGAGAGAGTAGTGGATGCATGGAATAGCCTTCCTGCAGAAGTGGTAGCTGCAAATACAGTGAAGGGGTTTAAGCATGCATGGGATAGGCATAAGGCCATCCTTCATATAAGATAGGGCCGGGGGCTATCCATAGTATTCAGTATATTGGGCAGACTAGATGGGCCAAATGGTTCTTATCTGCCGACACATTCTAGGTTTCTATGTGGTCCAGGCTTCTCCAGTGTTTGTCATCTTTTGCATATCTTACTCATCACAGCTTAATCTCCCCATGAGATTTGTGATTAGAGCCTCGGAAGATGTGACAGATCAGCATAATGATGGAACAGATAGGGCGGTGCACATGTGTGTATATATGTACTGTATATATGTATGTACTGTATTTATGTGTGTACTGTTTATATATGTACTGTATATATGTGTACTGTATATATGTGTATTGTATATATATGTGTACTGTATATATGTATGTACTGTATTTATGTGTGTACTGTTTATATGTGTATTGTATATATGTGTATTGTATATATGTGTATTGTATATATGTGTGTACTGTTTATATGTGTATTGTATATATGTATGTACTGTATTTATGTGTGTACTGTTTATATATGTACTGTATATATGTGTACTGTATATATGTGTATTGTATATATATGTGTACTGTATATATGTATGTACTGTATATATGTGTACTGTATATATGTGTCTACTGTTTATATGTGTATTGTATATATGTGTACTGTTTATATGTGTATTGTATATATGTGTACTGTATATATGTGTATTGTATATATGTGTGTACTGTTTATATGTGTATTGTATATATGTGTATTGTATATATGTGTATTGTATATATGTACTGTATATATGTGTATTGTATATATGTGTATTGTATATATGTATATATGTGTACTGTATATATGTGTGTACTGTTTATATGTGTATTGTATATATGTGTATTGTATATACGGTATGTGTGTATTGTATATATGTGTGTATTGTATATATGTGTGTATTGTATATATGTGTGTATTGTATATATGTGTGTATTGTATATATGTGTGTACTGTTTATATATGTGTGTATATGTTTTATGCACAGATGTTTTATATGTTCAGTTGTGGCTAACAGTTCAGAGATTTTCGGCTCCGAGCGATTACACATCCTGGAGCGTCTACTGTATTATTACCTGTATGAAGTATGTTCCATTGGACCTCCTCAACGAGATATATATATATATATTCACCTGGAACAGTAAGTACCCGGAGGTAAGTAATGGACAGTTGGCAAAAGCTGTGTAATAAATAAATAAAAAAGGAGAAAAGGAACAGAAATAAAGCAAAACAAGAATCCAAAGTGTTTATTCTGTGTGTTCTCATTCTGTGTCCTCATAGCACATATTGGAATCAGAAGGGGCGTATTAACATGGCGGTGACCTGCGAGCGCCTGCTCTGGAGCCCGGATAAGCGTTAATACTCCACAATCATCCTGAGTGCAATTGTAGGTGAATTGTGCAACAGCAGTGATCATTTTGTGAAATGCATTTGATTTCTTGTCATTTGTTTTGCTGTCTTTTGGTTTTTGGAGGAGGTTTTGAACATTGCTGCTCGTCTGCAGTCTGTACAGATCAGCTGGACAGGGCAGAAGACTGCTGGACAATGTTCTGTGGACAGAGGAGGTTTTGTACATTGCTGCTCGTCTGCAGTCTGTACAGATCAGCTGGACAGGGCAGAAGACTGCTGGACAATGTTCTGTTGACCAAGGAGGTTTTGAACATTGCTGCTCATCTGCAGTCTGTACAGATCAGCTGGACAGGGCAGAAGACTGCTGGACAATGTTCTGTGGACCAAGGAGGTTTTGAACATTGCTGCTCGTCTGCAGTCTGTACAGATCAGCTGGACAGGGCAGAAGACTGCTGGACAATGTTCTGTGGACAGAGGAGGTTTTGTACATTGCTGCTCGTCTGAAGTCTGTACAGATCAGCTGGACAGGGCAGAAGACTGCTGGACAATGTTCTGTGGACAGAGGAGGTTTTGAAAATTGCTGCTCGTCTGAAGTCTGTACAGATCAGCTGGACAGGGCAGAAGACTGCTGGACAATGTTCTGTGGACCAAGGAGGTTTTGAACATTGCTGCTCATCTGCAGTCTGTACAGATCAGCTGGACAGGGCAGAAGACTGCTGGACAATGTTCTGTGGACCAAGGAGGTTTTGAACATTGCTGCTCGTCTGCAGTCTGTACAGATCAGCTGGACAGGGCAGAAGACTGCTGGACAATGTTCTGTGGACCAAGGAGGTTTTGAACATTGCTGCTCATCTGCAGTCTGTACAGATCAGCTGGACAGAGCAGAAGACTGCTGGACAATGGTCTGTGATCAGAGGATGTTTTGTACATTGCTGCTCGTCTACAGTCTGCACAGATCAGCTGGACAGGGCAGAAGACTGCTGGACAATGTTCTGTGGACCAAGGAGGTTTTGAACATTGCTGCTCGTCTGCAGTCTGTACAGATCAGCTGGACAGGGCAGAAGACTGCTGGACAATGTTCTGTGGACCAAGGAGGTTTTGAACATTGCTGCTCATCTGCAGTCTGTACAGATCAGCTGGACAGAGCAGAAGACTGCTGGACAATGGTCTGTGATCAGAGGATGTTTTGTACATTGCTGCTTGTCTACAGTCTGCACAGATCAGCTGGACAGGGCAGAAGACTGCTGGACAATGGTCTGTGGACAGAGGAGGTTTTGTACATTGCTGCTCGTCTGCAGTCTGTACAGATCAGCTGGACAGGGCAGAAGACTGCTGGACAATGTTCTGTGGACCAAGGAGGTTTTGAACATTGCTGCTCATCTGCAGTCTGTACAGATCATCTGGACAGGGCAGAAGACTGCTGGACAATGTTCTGTGGACAGAGGAGGTTTTGTACATTGCTGCTCTTCTGATGTCTGTAC
Organism: Bufo bufo; assembly: GCF_905171765.1. NCBI lineage: Eukaryota > Metazoa > Chordata > Amphibia > Anura > Bufonidae > Bufo > Bufo bufo. The sequence goes on from NC_053396.1 coordinate 230,466,407, forward strand.
AGATCAGCTGGACAGGGCAGAAGACTGCTGGACAATGTTCTGTGGACCAAGGAGGTTTTGAACATTGCTGCTCATCTGCAGTCTGTACAGATCAGCTGGACAGGGCAGAAGACTGCTGGACAATGTTCTGTGGACCAAGGAGGTTTTGAACATTGCTGCTCGTCTGCAGTCTGTACAGATCAGCTGGACAGGGCAGAAGACTGCTGGACAATGTTCTGTGGACAGAGGAGGTTTTGAAAATTGCTGCTCGTCTGCAGTCTGTACAGATCAGCTGGACAGGGCAGAAGACTGCTGGACAATGGTCTGTGGACAGAGGAGGTTTTGTACATTGCTGCTCGTCTGCAGTCTGTACAGATCAGCTGGACAGGGCAGAAGACTGCTGGACAATGTTCTGTGGACCAAGGAGGTTTTGAACATTGCTGCTCGTCTGCAGTCTGTACAGATCAACTGGACAGGGCAGAAGACTGCTGGAAAATGTTCTGTGGACAGAGGAGGTTTTGAACATTGCTGCTCATCTGCAGTCTGTACAGATCAGCTGGACAGGGCAGAAGACTGCTGGACAATGTTCTGTGGACCAAGGAGGTTTTGAACATTGCTGCTTGTCTGCAGTCTGTACAGATCAGCTGGACAGGGCAGAAGACTGCTGGACAATGTTCTGTGGACCAAGGAGGTTTTAAACATTGCTGCTCGTCTGCAGTCTGTACAGATCAGCTGGACAATGTTCTGTGCACAGGAGAGACCAGAATAGAACTTTCTGGTGTAAATGAGAAGAGTTATGTCTGGAGAAGGGGGATCTCCGGTTATAATTTTTCATCTCATCTCACCCACAGTGAAAGTTTTAGAAGAACAGGATGACAGTAAATTTCTGATGGCTGTAATTCGTAGTGGGCTGGACATTTGGCACCTGATCCTAGTGCTGTTAGTATCCACGATGCCTGACGATGTGCAGGACTAATTAACAGCTTCCAGAAGGAAGGGGGTCAGACCGGATACTGACAGCGGGGGTTCACATACTTTTATTGCTCACAGTGATAGGGGCGACCATCAGATGTCACCCCAGACCTGGTCATAGGGGCAACCATCAGATGTCACCCCAGACCTGGTCATAGGGGCAACCATCAGATGTCACCCCAGACCTGGTCATGGGGCAGAGATCGGGGCCACCATCAGCGGGGGCCGTCAGTTATAAGATACTGGGAATGTGACAAGGGATGAGACTTGCATAACGCAGAATTCAACGGTGGACGCCAAGCAGAGCTGATCCTGAGCCAAACACAATTCTGCTGCATGACAGACAGAAGATGTGAGGAGGGTAGTAAGGGTGACATGGGGTCTGGATGACTGCCCATCGGGTCCTGTCAGTATGTGGGGAGGCTGTGGTCAGTGTTCGGGCCATAAGTATTCATCCCCTTGGACTGACAGAGGCCTTACACGATGCGGTATCGGACAAGGAATCTCAGTAACCACTGGAGGAAAGCCATCAACCCCCATAACCCCTCCCTGCTCTAGACCACCAGAGATGTTATCATTAACCCCTTCCTGCTCTAGACCACCAGAGATGTTATCATTAACCCCTTCCTGCTCTAGACCACCAGGTATGTAATCATTACCCCTCCCTGCTCTAGACCACCAGAGATGTAATTATTAACCCCTCCCTGCTCTAGACCACCAGGGATGTAATCATTAACCCCTCCCTGCTCTAGACCACCAGGGATGTAATCATTAACCCCTCCCTGCTCTAGACCACCAGAGATGTAATCATTAACCCCTCCCTGCTCTAGACCACCAGAGATGAATTAATTAACCCCTCCCTGCTCTAGACCACCAAAGATGTAATCATTAACCCCTCCCTGCTCTAGACCACCAGGAATGTAATCATTAACCCCTCCCTGCTCTAGACCACCAGAGATGTAATCATTAAACCCTCCCTGCTCTAGACCACCAGGGATGTAATCATTAACCCGTCCCTGCTGTAGACCACCAGGAATGTAATCATTAACCCCTCCCTGCTCTAGACCACCAGAGATGTAATCATTAACCCCTCCCTGCTCTAGACCACCAGAGATGTAATCATTAACCCCTCCCTGCTCTATACCACCAGAGATGTAATCATTAGCCACTCCCTGCTCTAGACCACCAGGGATGTAATCATTAACCCCTCCCTGCTCTATACCACCAGAGATGTAATCATTAGCCACTCCCTGCTCTAGACCACCAGGGATGTAATCATTAACCCCTCCCTTCCCTAGACCACCAGACATGTAATTATTAACCCCTCCCTTCCCTAGACCACCAGAGATGTAATTATTAACCCCTCCCTTCCCTAGACTACCAGGGATGTAATCATTAACCCTTCCCTTCCTTGACCCCCAGGGATGTTATCATTATCCCCTTTCTAACCTGTACCAATAATGATATTACTATGTTATTCGATTTTCTGTTCTAGATCACTAGGAAGGTTATCATAACCCCTTTACTGGACTAGACCACCAGGGATGTAATCATTAACCCCTCCCTGCTCTAGACCACCAGAGATGTAATTATTAACCCCTCCCTTCCCTAGACCACCAGAGATGTAATTATTAACCCCTCCCTTCCCTAGACTACCGGGGATGTAATCATTAACCCTTCCCTTCCTTGACCCCCAGGGATGTTATCATTATCCCCTTTCTAACCTGTACCAATAATGATATTACTATGTTATTCGATTTTCTGTTCTAGATCACTAGGAAGGTTATCATAACCCCTTTACTGGACTAGACCACCAGGGATGCTATAATTAACTCCTTCACTGCCCTGGAGCACCAGATATGTTATTATCAAACACTTTACTGCCCTACATCACCAGGGAGTTTATCATTAACCCCTTCTTGGCCCTTGACTCCCAGGGACATTATCATTAGGCCCTTTACTGCCCTAGACCACGAGGGATATTAACATTAACATCTTCACTGCCTTAGACCACTAGGGATGTTAACATTACCATCTTCACTGCCCTAGACCACTAGGGATGTTAACATTACCATCTTCACTGCCCTAGACCACGGGGGATATTAACATTAACCTCTTCACTGCCCTAGACCACTAGGGATGTTAACATTACCCTCTTCACTGCCCTAGACTACCAGGGATGTTAACATTACCCTCTTCACTGCCCTAGACTACCAGGGATGTTAACATTACCATCTTCACTGCCCTAGACTACCAGGGATGTTAACATTACCCTCTTCACTGCCCTAGACCACCAGGGATGTTATATAAAATCTTTAATTACCCTACACTACCAGGGATGCTACTATTAACCCCTGCACTGCCTTCGTGTCACACCTGACGGCATATCCATGGCAAAAGCCACAGCTTTTTGTGGTCTCCTCGCTCATCAGATGCAGATGCTCAACCTCTTATTAATAAACCATGAAGGGTAAACACATTGTCCAGAATGTCCGCTGTATCAAACGGCCACGCCACCGGTCCCCACCGCAACGCCTGGGACTAATCACTTCTTCATAACACGTCAGCAGAGCCATTCATCATCGCCTTCAGCGCGCGGCGCGCCGCCATCTACCTCCATTCATCTTCATCACCGCTTGTCCCAGGATAAAAAGGAAATCAAACCCTGCAGATGTAAATCCCCACTCCGCCACCGGAAGGCGCCGCCATCTTGTCACCAGTACTGTGCGACTCTTGTTTGGCTCCGTTTTCATTTCTTTCTTCGCTTCCTCTTGTCTCTCAGCAAAAAAATCTGCTGTGTAAACACGTGTGATACCTGAAGGATGAGTCCTGGGGTCTGGAGGACGGGGGGCCGCGTCTGCGTAGTGTCTGCTCGCCTGGCCAAGGCCATTAACCAGGCCTGTCATCTACAGACAGAAATAACTCCTGCCGATGATCACGAGGCAACGCCATCGACACTGCATGACGTGAGCAGCCGCCCGGGCTGTAGGGTCCTCGCCACATACATGTCGGTGTTATGGTATATGGACCTTATGTGCATATAGCGGTCAACAGAACATTGCATGGAAGCACCGAGACCCCAGCTCCGTACCCAAGAATGCTCCATGTGCTGCCATATAACCCCTGTGTACTGCCATATAGCCTCTGTCTACTGCCATATAACCTCTGTGTGCTGCCATACAGTCTCTGTGTACTGCCATATCCTCTGTGTGCTGCCATATCCTCTGTGTGCTGCCATATAATCTCTGTACACTGCCATATAGCCTCCATGTGCTGTCACTTAGCCTCTGTGTGCTGCCATATAACCTCTGTCTACTGCCATATAGCCTCTGTGTGCTGCCATATAGTCTCTGTCTACTGCCATATAGCCTCCGTGTGCTGCCATATAACCTCTGTGTGCTGCCATATAACCTCCACGTGCTGCCATATAACCTCCGTGTGCTGCCATATAACCTGTGTGCTGCCATATAACCTCCATGTGCTGCCATATAACCTCCGTGTGCTGCCATATAACCTGTGTGCTGCCATATAACCTCTGTGTGCTGCCATATAACCTCCATGTGCTGCCATATAGCCTGTGTGCTGCCATATAACCTCCATGTGCTGCCATATAACCTCCGTGTGCTGCCATATAACCTCTGTGTGCTGCCATATAACCTCCATGTGCTGCCATATAACCTGTGTGCTGCCATATAACCTCTGTGTGCTGCCATATAACCTCCATGTACTGCCATATAACCTCCGTGTGCTGCCATATAACCTCCATGTACTGCCATATAACCTCCGTGTGCTGCCATATAACCTCCATGTACTGCCATATAGCCTCCGTGTGCTGCCATATAGCCTCTGTGTGCTGCCATATAACCTCTGTGTGCTGCCATATAACCTCTGTGTGCTGCCATATAGCCTCCGTGTGCTGCCATATAACCTCCGTGTACTGCCATATAACCTCCGTGTGCTGCCATATAACCTCCGTGTGCTGCCATATAACCTCTGTGTGCTGCCATATAGCCTCTGTGTGCTGCCATATAACCTCCGTGTGCTGCCATATAACCTGTGTGCTGCCATATAGCCTCCGTGTGCTGCCATATAGCCTCCGTGTGCTGCCATATAGCCTCCGTGTGCTGCCATATAGCCTCTGCGTGCTGCCATATAGCCTCCGTGTGCTGCCATATAACCTCCGTGTGCTGCCATATAGCCTCCGTGTGCTGCCATATAACCTCCGTGTGCTGCCATATAGCCTCCGTGTGCTGCCATATAACCTCCGTGTGCTGCCATATAGCCTCCGTGTGCTGCCATATAACCTCCGTGTGCTGCCATATAACCTCTGTGTGCTGCCATATAACCTCTGTGTGCTGCCATATAGCCTCCATGGTCTCTATGTGGACACTATTCACACGCGATGTACACAGCACTGTGCAAATGACTGAACCCATGTAACGATGGCGTCCGTGCGCACCGCTATATACAGTGGAGGCCTGAATACCTGCGGATGGTGCGTGGACTGACCCGCCACTGGGGGGCAGCCATAACCAGTACATGCAGCAGACGTCTGACTCTGTTCACACTGCGTCACCTTCCTGGGATCTGCAGAATGTGAGACGTCAGTGGAGCTCGTGTCACCCGGAGACCGCCGCCGCCGCCTCTACCGACTGATGTATGAACCTCCATAGATGGCAGGCATGGGGCCCCGCTGATCACTAGAATGAAGGGCCCCAGCAATCTCCTGAAAAGTAGTGATATCTGAAATCTCAGTGCGCGTGGACAGCACCGCCGTGACAACAGCGCGGGGGGTGACTTTAATGAATGACCCCCACAGTGTGAGGAGATTAGATGGTCAGCTCCTGGGGACACGCGCTATTTTCTATCTCTGGATACAGATATTTCCTTCATAAAGCAGCGATGACCACAGATCATGTGACCCAGAATTCAAAAAGACTCTTCTCTCTTCCTCTCTCTTTGTGTCTTTTCTCTCTTTCTTTCTCCCTCTGTCTCTCTCACTCTTCTCCGTTTTCTCTTTCTCCCTACGTCTCTCACTCTTCTCCGTTTTCTCTTTCTCCCTACGTCTCTCTCGCTCTTCTCTGTTTTCTTTCTCCCTACGTCTCTCTCACTCTTCTCCGTTTTCGCTTTCTCCCTACGTCTCTCTCACTCTTCTCCGTTTTCTCTTTCTCCCTACGTCTCTCACTCTTCTCCGTTTTCTCTTTCTCCCTACGTCTCTCTCACTCTTCTCCGTTTTCTCTTTCTCCCTACGTCTCTCACTCTTCTCCGTTTTCTCTTTCTCCCTACGTCTCTCTCACTCTTCTCCGTTTTCTCTTTCTCCCTACGTCTCTCTCGCTCTTCTCTGTTTTCTTTCTCCCTACGTCTCTCTCACTCTTCTCCGTTTTCGCTTTCTCCCTACGTCTCTCTCACTCTTCTCCGTTTTCTCTTTCTCCCTACGTCTCTCACTCTTCTCCGTTTTCTCTTTCTCCCTACGTCTCTCTCACTCTTCTCCGTTTTCTCTTTCTCCCTACGTCTCTCACTCTTCTCCGTTTTCTCTTTCTCCCTACGTCTCTCTCACTCTTCTCCGTTTTCTCTTTCTCCCTACGTCTCTCTCGCTCTTCTCTGTTTTCTTTCTCCCTACGTCTCTCTCACTCTTCTCCGTTTTCGCTTTCTCCCTACGTCTCTCTCACTCTTCTCCGTTTTCTCTTTCTCCCTACGTCTCTCACTCTTCTCCGTTTTCTCTTTCTCCCTACGTCTCTCTCGCTCTTCTCCGTTTTCTCTTTCTCCCTACGTCTCTCTGACTCTTCTCCGTTTTCTCTTTCTCCCTACGTCTCCCTCTCTTCTCTGTTTTCTTTCTCCCTACGTCTCTCTCACTCTTCTCCGTTTTCTCTTTCTCCCTACGTCTCTCACTCTCTTCTCTGTTTTCTCTTTCTACCTACGTCTCTCACTCTTCTCCGTTTTCTCTTTCTCCCTACGTCTCTCTCACTCTTCTCCGTTTTCTCTTTCTCCCTACGTCTCTCTCGCTCTTCTCTGTTTTCTTTCTCCCTACGTCTCTCTCACTCTTCTCCGTTTTCGCTTTCTCCCTACGTCTCTCTCACTCTTCTCTTTCTCCCTACGTCTCTCTCACTCTTCTCCGTTTTCTCTTTCTCCCTACGTCTCTCACTCTTCTCCGTTTTCTCTTTCTCCCTACGTCTCTCTCACTCTTCTCCGTTTTCTCTTTCTCCCTACGTCTCTCTCGCTCTTCTCTGTTTTCTTTCTCCCTACGTCTCTCTCACTCTTCTCCGTTTTCTCTTTCTCCCTACGTCTCTCTCACTCTTCTCCGTTTTCTCTTTCTCCCTACGTCTCTCACTCTTCTCCGTTTTCTCTTTCTCCCTACGTCTCTCTCACTCTTCTCCGTTTTCTCTTTCTCCCTACGTCTCTCTCGCTCTTCTCTGTTTTCTTTCTCCCTACGTCTCTCTCACTCTTCTCCGTTTTCTCTTTCTCCCTACGTCTCTCTCACTCTTCTCCGTTTTCTCTTTCTCCCTACGTCTCTCACTCTTCTCCGTTTTCTCTTTCTCCCTACGTCTCTCTCACTCTTCTCCGTTTTCTCTTTCTCCCTACGTCTCTCTCGCTCTTCTCTGTTTTCTTTCTCCCTACGTCTCTCTCACTCTTCTCCGTTTTCGCTTTCTCCCTACGTTTCTCTCACTCTTCTCCGTTTTCTCTTTCTCCCTACGTCTCTCACTCTTCTCCGTTTTCTCTTTCTCCCTACGTCTCTCTCGCTCTTCTCCGTTTTCTCTTTCTCCCTACGTCTCTCTGACTCTTCTCCGTTTTCTCTTTCTCCCTACGTCTCCCTCTCTTCTCTGTTTTCTTTCTCCCTACGTCTCTCTCACTCTTCTCCGTTTTCTCTTTCTACCTACGTCTCTCACTCTTCTCCGTTTTCTCTTTCTCCCTACGTCTCTCACTCTCTTCTCCGTTTTCTCTTTCTCCCTACGTCTCTCTCGCTCTTCTCTGTTTTCTTTCTCCCTACGTCTCTCACTCTTCTCCGTTTTCTCTTTCTCCCTACGTCTCTCACTCTCTTCTCCGTTTTCTCTTTCTCCCTACGTCTCTCACTCTTCTCCGTTTTCTTTCTCCCTACGTCTCCCTCTCTTCTCCGTTTTCTCTTTCTCCCTACGTCTCTCTGACCCTTCTCCGTTTTCGCTTTCTCCCTACGTCTCTCTGACTCTTCTCCGTTTTCTCTTTCTCCCTACGTCTCTCTCACTCTTCTCCGTTTTCTCTTTCTCCCTACGTCTCTCTCACTCTTCTCCGTTTTCTCTTTCTCCCTACGTCTCTCTCACTCTTCTCCGTTTTCTCTTTCTCCCTACGTCTCTCTCACTCTTCTCCGTTTTCTCTTTCTCCTACGTCTCTCTCACTCTTCTCCGTTTTCTCTTTCTCCCTACGTCTCTCTCACTCTTCTCCGTTTTCTCTTTCTCCCTACGTCTCTCTGACTCTTCTCCGTTTTCTCTTTCTTCCTACGTCTCCCTCTCTTCTCCGTTTTCTCTTTCTCCCTACGTCTCTCACTCTTCTCCGTTTTTTCTTTCTCCCTACGTCTCTCACTCTTCTCCGTTTTCTCTTTCTCCCTACATCTCTCTGACTCTTCTCCGTTTTCTCTTTCTTCCTACGTCTCTCTCACTCTTCTCCGTTTTCTCTTTCTCCCTACGTCTCTCTGACTCTTCTCCGTTTTCTCTTTCTTCCTACGTCTCTCTCACTCTTCTCCGTTTTCTCTTTCTCCCTACGTCTCTCTCGCTCTTCTCCGTTTTCTCTTTCTCCCTACGTCTCTCTGACTCTTCTCCGTTTTCTCTTTCTCCCTACGTCTCTCACTCTCTTCTCCGTTTTCTCTTTCTCCCTACGTCTCCCTCTCTTCTCCGTTTTCTCTTTCTCCCTACGTCTCTCACTCTTCTCTGTTTTCTTTCTCCCTACGTCTCTCACTCTCTTCTCCGTTTTCTCTTTCTCCCTACGTCTCTCACTCTCTTCTCCGTTTTCTCTTTCTCCCTACGTCTCTCTCACTCTTCTCCGTTTTCTCTTTCTCCCTACGTCTCCCTCTCTTCTCCGTTTTCTCTTTCTCCCTACGTCTCCCTCTCTTCTCCGTTTTCTCTTTCTCCCTACGTCTCTCTGACTCTTCTCCGTTTTCTCTTTCTCCCTCTGTCTCTCTCACTCTTCTCCGTTTTCTCTTTCTCCCTACGTCTCTCACTCTTCTCTGTTTTCTTTCTCCCTACGTCTCTCTGACTCTTCTCAGTTTTCTCTTTCTCCCTACGTCTCTCTGACTCTTCTCCGTTTTCTCTTTCTCCCTACGTCTCCCTCTCTTCTCCGTTTTCTCTTTCTCCCTACGTCTCTCACTCTTCTCTGTTTTCTTTCTCCCTACGTCTCTCACTCTTCTCCGTTTTCTCTTTCTCCCTACGTCTCTCACTCTCTTCTCCGTTTTCTCTTTCTCCCTACGTCTCTCACTCTTCTCCGTTTTCTTTCTCCCTACGTCTCTCACTCTTCTCCGTTTTCTTTCTCCCTACGTCTCTCACTCTTCTCCGTTTTCTCTTTCTCCCTACATCTCTCTGACTCTTCTCCGTTTTCGCTTTCTCCCTACGTCTCTCTCACTCTTCTCCGTTTTCTCTTTCTCCCTACGTCTCTCTCACTCTTCTCCGTTTTCTCTTTCTCCCTACGTCTCTCTCACTCTTCTCCGTTTTCTCTTTCTCCCTACGTCTCTCTGACTCTTCTCCGTTTTCTCTTTCTTCCTACGTCTCCCTCTCTTCTCCGTTTTCTCTTTCTCCCTACGTCTCTCTCACTCTTCTCCGTTTTCTCTTTCTCCCTACGTCTCTCTGACTCTTCTCCGTTTTCTCTTTCTTCCTACGTCTCTCTCACTCTTCTCCGTTTTCTCTTTCTCCCTACGTCTCTCTCGCTCTTCTCCGTTTTCTCTTTCTCCCTACGTCTCTCTGACTCTTCTCCGTTTTCTCTTTCTCCCTACGTCTCCCTCTCTCTTCTCCGTTTTCTCTTTCTCCCTACGTCTCTCTGACTCTTCTCCGTTTTCTCTTTCTCCCTACGTCTCTCTCGCTCTTCTCCGTTTTCTCTTTCTCCCTACGTCTCTCTGACTCTTCTCCGTTTTCTCTTTCTCCCTAAGTCTCTCTCGCTCTTCTCCGTTTTCTCTTTCTCCCTACGTCTCTCACTCTTCTCCATTTTCTTTCTCCCTACGTCTCTCTCCCTCTTCTCCGTTTTCTATTTCTCCCTACGTCTCTCTCACTCTTCTCCGTTTTCTCTTTCTCCCTACGTCTCTCTCACTCTTCTCTGTTTTATTTCTCCCTACGTCTCTCTCACTCTTCTCCGTTTTCTCTTTCTCCCTACGTCTCTCTCGCTCTTCTCTGTTTTCTCTTTCTCCCTACGTCTCTCTCACTCTTCTCCGTTTTCTCTTTCTCCCTACGTCTCTCTCACTCTTCTCTGTTTTCTCTTTCTCCCTACGTCTCTCTCACTCTTCTTTCTCCCTACGTCTCTCTCACTCTTCTCTTTCTCCCTACGTCTCTCTCACTCTTCTCTTTCCCCCTACGTCTCTCTCACTCTTCTCTTTCTCCCTACGTCTCTCTCACTCTTCTCTTTCTCCCTACGTCTCTCTCACTCTTCTCTTTCTCCCTACGTCTCTCTCACTCTTCTCTTTCTCCCTACATCTCTCTCACTCTTCTCTTTCTCCATACGTCTCTCTCACTCTTCTCTGTTTTCTCTTTCTACCTACGTCTCTCTCACTCTTCTCTTTCTCCCTACGTCTCTCTCACTCTTCTCTTTGACCCTACGTCTCTCTCACTCTTCTCTGTTTTCTCTTTCTCCCTACGTCTCTCTCACTCTTCTCTTTCTCCCTACGTCTCTCTCACTCTTCTCTGTTTTCTCTTTCTCCCTACGTCTCTCTCACTCTTCTTTCTCCCTACGTCTCTCTCACTCTTCTCTTTCTCCCTACGTCTCTCTCACTCTTCTCTTTCTCCCTACGTCTCTCTCACTCTTCTCTTTCTCCCTACGTCTCTCTCACTCTTCTCTTTCTCCCTACGTCTCTCTCACTCTTCTCTTTCTCCCTACGTCTCTCTCACTCTTCTCTTTCTCCCTACATCTCTCTCACTCTTCTCTTTCTCCATACGTCTCTCTCACTCTTCTCTGTTTTCTCTTTCTACCTACGTCTCTCTCACTCTTCTCTTTCTCCCTACGTCTCTCTCACTCTTCTCTTTGACCCTACGTCTCTCTCACTCTTCTCTGTTTTCTCTTTCTCCCTACGTCTCTCTCACTCTTCTCTTTCTCCCTACGTCTCTCTCACTCTTCTCTGTTTTCTCTTTCTCCCTACGTCTCTCTCACTCTTCTCTTTCTCCCTACGTCTCTCTCACTCTTCTCTTTGACCCTACGTCTCTCTCACTCTTCTCTTTCTCCCTACGTCTCTCTCACTCTTCTCTGTTTTCTCTTTCTCCCTACGTCTCTCTCACTCTTCTCTTTCTCCCTACATCTCTCTCACTCTTCTCTTTCTCCATACGTCTCTCTCACTCTTCTCTGTTTTCTCTTTCTACCTACGTCTCTCTCACTCTTCTCTTTCTCCCTACGTCTCTCTCACTCTTCTCTTTGACCCTACGTCTCTCTCACTCTTCTCTGTTTTCTCTTTCTCCCTACGTCTCTCTCACTCTTCTCTTTCTCCCTACGTCTCTCTCACTCTTCTCTGTTTTCTCTTTCTCCCTACGTCTCTCTCACTCTTCTCTTTCTCCCTACGTCTCTCTCACTCTTCTCTTTGACCCTACGTCTCTCTCACTCTTCTCTTTCTCCCTACGTCTCTCTCACTCTTCTCTGTTTTCTCTTTCTACCTACGTCTCTCTCACTCTTCTCTTTCTCCATACATCTCTCTCACTCTTCTCCGTTTTCTCTTTCTCCCTACGTCTCTCACTTTACTCCGTTTTCTTTCTCCCTACGTCTCTCACTTTTCTCCGTTTTCTTTCTCCCTACGTCTCTCACTCTTCTCCGTTTTCTTTTTCTCCCTACGTCTCTCTCACTCTTCTCCGTTTTCTCTTTCTCCCAACGTCTCTCTCACTCTTCTCTTTCTCCCTACGTCTCTCTCACTCTTCTCTTTCTCCCTACGTCTCTCTCACTCTTCTCTTTCTCCCAACGTCTCTCTCACTCTTCTTTCTCCCTACGTCTCTCTCACTCTTCTCTTTCTCCCTAAGTCTCTCTCACTCTTCTCTTTCTCCATACGTCTCTCTCACTCTTCTCCGTTTTCTCTTTCTCCCTACGTCTCTCACTTTTCTCCGTTTTCTTTCTCCCTACGTCTCTCACTTTTCTCCGTTTTCTTTCTCCCTACGTCTCTCACTCTTCTCCGTTTTCTTTTTCTCCCTACGTCTCTCTCACTCTTCTCCGTTTTCTCTTTCTCCCTACGTCTCTCTCACTCTTCTCTTTCTCCCTACGTCTCTCTCACTCTTCTCTTTCTCCCTACGTCTCTCTCACTCTTCTCTTTCTCCCAACGTCTCTCTCACTCTTCTTTCTCCCTACGTCTCTCTCACTCTTCTCTTTCTCCCTACGTCTCTCTCACTCTTCTCTTTCTCCCTACGTCTCTCCTGTTTTCTCTTTCTCCCTACGTCTCTCTCACTCTTCTCCGTTTTCTCTTTCTCCCTACGTCTCTCTCACTCTTCTCCGTTTTCTCTTTCTCCCTACGTCTCTCTCACTCTTCTCCGTTTTCTCTTTCTCCCTACGTCTCTCTCACTCTTCTCTTTCTCCCTACGTCTCTCTCACTCTTCTCTTTCTCCATACGTCTCTCTCACTCTTATCTGTTTTCTCTTTCTACCTACGTCTCTCTCACTCTTCTCTTTCTCCCTACGTCTCTCTCACTCTTCTGTTTTCTCTTTCTCCCTACGTCTCTCTCACTCTTCTCCGTTTTCTCTTTCTCCCTACGTCTCTCACTCTTCTGTTTTCTCTTTCTCCCTACGTCTCTCTCACTCTTCTCTGTTTTCTCTTTCTACCTCTGTCTCTCTTCCTTGTTCTCTCTCTCCCTCTGGCTCTTGCCACTTCCCGCGCTCTCTCCCCTCCCACTTTGCTGTCTCTTCTCGCAGGTCGTATCACTGACAGATCCCAGTGCAGAGTCAAGTGTATAAGAGAGAGCAGAAAGTGGCGAGAGCTCAGAAATTGCGAGGAGGCGACAGACACATGAAGTTCCTGAGAGGAGAGGTGCCAGGCGGGCGGCTGCACCACAGCTGGATGGAAGAGAAGCGACGCGGAGACTCCACATGTGATTGAAAGCTGCAAAAGAGGAAGAGAGAGTGAACACAAAAGAGGCAATCGGTGGGGTGGAGGCGAGAGTCAGAGGAGGCGACCACTACTTGGAAGAGACAGACAGCAGTGGCATCAGAGATGCTGGAGAGTGCGGTGATAACAGCGCAGCCGTCCCTCCACCCCACCGTCCAGCACTTCTGTGAGAACTCCACCCGGGTGCATGCCGATGGGAACCCCGCCACCAGCACCCTCATGTTTGCCATGGGAGTACTGGGGAACCTGCTGGCTCTGGGCATCCTGGGGGTTCATCGGAGAGAACGGAGGGCACGTGCCTCACCATTTTGTGTCCTGGTGACAGGACTGGCAGTGACGGATCTCCTGGGCACCTGCGTCCTGAGTCCGGTGGTCTTTGTCTCCTACGCTCAGCAGGCATCCCTCCTGGCATTGGGCTCTCAGCCGCTCTGCAAACTCTTTGCATTTGCGATGACTTTCTTCAACCTGTCCTCCATGGTGATCCTGTTTTTCATGGCCTTTGAGCGTTGCCTGGCACTAAGTCACCCCTATGTGTATGCCCAGCACAGCTGGGGGCACCGCCTGGCACGGGCAGCCTTGCCTATTTCCTACATCTTGCCGGCACTGCTCTGTGCTCTGCCGCTGATCGGAGTCGGAGAACATAAGCAGTTCTGTCCGGGCACCTGGTGCTTTATTCGGATGGTGGTGCCACCCACAACCGGGAGAGATGGGGCTCTGGCCTTTTCGCTGCTTTATGCCAGCCTGACCGGACTCCTGATCCTGGCGATATTACTGTGTAACGCCTCGGTGACTGCCAGCCTGTGCCGCATGCGGAAGGGTCAGAGGGCACGGAGAGGGTCCCTGCGCAGAGGAGGCGCCCGAGGATGGTTCCTGGGAGCTGGAGAAGAGGAGCTGGAAAATCTCATCCTCCTGGTGCTCATGACCACCATATTCATGGTGTGCTCGGTGCCAATGACGGTAAGTGCCCTCGGAGAGGTGGGTGATGTGGGTGGGGGAGGGACCGACTACAATCAAAGTTTCGCAGTCAGAAAATGAGACAAGTGACAGCTGGCAAGGACACACAAGGGTTAATTAACTTCCAGCATCAATTGTGTACAGAGGGCGCAAAAAAGTGTCAGGAGGCTGCACAAAGCATGGAAAGTACAAATGTGGGGGACCGGAACCTCACAATCCATGATAATGACAATGACACTCGGGGTACAGGATAATGACGCTGACACTCGGGGTACAGGATAATGACACTGACACTCGGGGTACAGGATAATGACGCTGACACTCGGGGTACAGGATAATGACACTGACACTCGGGGTACAGGATAATGACACTCGGGGTACAGAATAATGACAATGACACTCGGGGTACAGGATAATGACAATGACACTCGGGGTACAGGATAATGACAATGACACTCGGGGTACAGAATAATGACGCTGACACTCGGGGTACAGGATAATGACAATGACACTCGGGGTACAGGATAATGACAATGACATTCGGGGTACAGGATAATGACAATGACACTCGGGGTACAGGATAATGACAATGACACTCGGGGTACAGGATAATGACAATGACACTCGGGGTACAGGATAATGACGCTGACACTCGGGGTACAGGATAATGACAATGACACTCGGGGTACAGGATAATGACAATGACACTCGGGGTACAGGATAATGACGCTGACACTCGGGGTACAGGATAATGACACACTGACACTCGGGGTACAGGATAATGACACTGACACTCGGGGTACAGGATAATTACACTGACACTCGGGGTACAGGATAATGACGCCGATACTCGGGGTACAGGATAATGACGCCGATACTCGGGGTACAGGATAATGACATTGACACTCGGGGTACAGGATAATGACACTTGGGGTGCAGGATAATGACACTGACACTCGGGGTACAGGATAATGACACTGACACTCGGGGTACAGGATAATGACACTGACACTCGGGGTACAGGATAATGACACACTATCACTTGGGGTACAGGATAATGACACTGACACTCGGGGTACAGGATGATGACACTGACACTCGGGGTACAGGATAATGACACTGACACTCGGGGTACAGGATAATGACACTGACACTCGGGGTACAGGATAATGACACACTATCACTTGGGGTACAGGATAATGACACTGACACTCGGGGTACAGGATAATGACACTGACACTGGGGGTACAGGATAATGACACTGACACTCGGGGTACAGGATAATGACACTGACACTGGGGGTACAGGATGATGACACTGACACTCGGGGTACAGGATAATGACACTGACACTCGGGGTACAGGATTATGACACACTGACACTCGGGGTACAGGATAATGACACACTGACACTCGGGGTACAGGATAATGACACTTGGGGTACAGGATAATGACACTTGGGGTACAGGATATTGACACTAACACTTGGGGTACAGGATAATGACACTGACACTCGGGGTACAGGATAATGACACTGACACTCGGGGTACAGGATAATGACACTGACACTCGGGGTACAGGATAATGACACTGACACTCGGGGTACAGGATAATGACAATGACACTCGGGGTACAGGATAATGACACTGACACTCGGGGTACAGGATTGTGACACTGACACTCGGGGTACAGGATAATGACACTTGGGGTACTGGATAATGACACTTGGGGTACAGGATAATGACACTGACACTCGGGGTACAGGATAATGACACTGACACTGGGAGTACAGGATAATGACAATGACACTCGGGGTACAGGATAATGACACTGACACTCGGGGTACAGGATAATGACACTTGGGGTACAGGATAATGACACTGACACTTGGGGTACAGGATAATGACACTGACACTCGGGGTACAGGATAATGGCACACTGACACTCGGGGTACAGGATAATGACACTGACACTCGGGGTACAGGATGATGACACTCGGGGTACAGGATAATGACGCTGACACTCGGGGTACAGGATAATGACACTGACACTCGGGGAACAGGATGATGACAATGACACTCGGGGTACAGGATAATGACGCTGACACTCGGGGTACAGGATAATGACACTGACACTCGGGGTACAGGATAATAACGCTGACACTCGGGGTACAGGATAATGACGCTCACACTCGGGGTACAGGATAATGACACTGACACTCGGGGTACAGGATAATGACACTGACACTCGGGGTACAGGATAATGACACTGACACTCGGGGTACAGGATAATGACACTGACACTCGGGGTACAGGATGATGACACTGACACTCGGGGTACAGGATAATAACGCTGACACTCGGGGTACAGGATAATAACGCTGACACTCGGGGTACAGGATAATGACACCGATACTCGGGGTACAGGATAATGACATTGACACTTGGGGTACAGGATAAAGACACTTGGGGTGCAGGATAATGACACTGACACTCGGGGTACAGGATAATGACACTGACACTCGGGGTACAGGATAATGGCACACTGACACTCGGGGTACAGGATAATGACACTGACACTCGGGGTACAGGATAATGACGCTGACACTCGGGGTACAGGATAATGACGCTGACACTCGGGGTACAGGATAATGACGCTGACACTCGGGGTACAGGATAATGACACTGACACTCAGGGTACAGGATAATGACACACTGACACTTGGGGTACAGGATAATGACACTGACACTTGGGGTACAGGATAATGACACTGACACTTGGGGTACAGGATAATGACACTGACACTTGGGGTACAGGATAATGACATTGACACTTTGGGGTACAGGATAATGACACTTGGGGTACAGGATAATGACACTTGGGGTGCAGGATAATGACACACTGACACTCGGGGTACAGGATAATGACACTGACACTCGGGGTACAGGATAATGACACTGACACTCGGGGTACAGGATAATGACACTGACACTCGGGGTACAGGATAATGACACTGACACTCGGGGTACGGGATAATGACACTGACACTCGGGGTACAGGATAATGACACTGACACTCAGGGTACAGGATAATGACGCTGACACTTGGGGTACAGGATAATGACACTGACATTCGTGGTACAGGATAATGACACTGACACTCGGGGTACAGGATAATGACACTGACACTCGGGGTACAGGATAATGACACTGACACTCGGGGTACAGGACAATGACGCTGACACTTGGGGTACAGGATAATGACGCTGACACTCGGTGTACAGGATAATGACACTGACACTCGGGGTACAGGATAATGACACTTGGGGTACAGGATAATGACACTGACACTCGGGGTACAGGATTATGACACACTGACACTCGGGGTACAGGATAATGACACACTGACACTCGGGGTACAGGATAATGACACACTGACACTCGGGGTACAGGATAATGACACACTGACACTCGGGGTACAGGATAATGACACTTGGGGTACAGGATAATGACACTTGGGGTACAGGATAATGACACTCGGGGTACAGGATAATGACACTGACACTCGGGGTACAGGATGATGACACTGACACTCGGGGTACAGGATAATGACGCTGACACTCGGGGTACAGGATAATGACACTGACACTCGGGGTACAGGATAATGACATTGACACTCGGGGTACAGGACAATGACGCTGACACTCGGGGTACAGGATAATGACACTGACACTCGGGGTACAGGATAATGACACTGACACTGGGGGTACAGGATAATGACACTGGGGGTACAGGATAATGACACTGACACTCGGGGTACAGGATAATGACACTGACACTCGGGGTACAGGATAATGACACTGACATTCGGGGTACAGGATAATGACACTGACACTCGGGGTACAGGATAATGACACTCGGGGTACAGGATAATGACGCTTACACTCGGGGTACAGAATAATGACGCTTACACTCGGGGTACAGGATAATGACACTGACACTCGGGGTACAGAATAATGACGCTTACACTCGGGGTACAGGATAATGACACGGACACTTGGGGTACAGGATAATGACACTCGGGGTACAGAATAATGACGCTTACACTCGGGGTACAGGATAATGACACTTACACTCGGGGTACAGGATAATGACACTTACACTCGGGGTACAGAATAATGACGCTTACACTCGGGGTACAGGATAATGACACTTACACTCGGGGTACAGGATAATGACACTTACACTCGGGGTACAGAATAATGACGCTTACACTCGGGGTACAGAATAATGACGCTTACACTCGGGGTACAGAATAATGACGCTGACACTCGGGGTACAGGATAATGACGCTTACACTCGGGGTACAGAATAATGACACGGACACTTGGGGTACAGGATAATGATGCTGACACTCGGGGTACAGGATAATGACGCAGACACTCGGGGTACAGGATAATGACGCTGACACTCGGGGTACAGGATAATGACGCTGACACTCGGGGTACAGGATAATGACGCTGACACTCGGGGTACAGGATAATGACACTGACACTCGGGGTACAGGATAATGACACTGACACTCGGGGTACAGGATAATGACGCAGACACTCAGGGTACAGGATAATGACACTGACACTCGGGGTACAGGATAATGACACTGACACTCGGGGTACAGGTTAATGACACTGACACTCGGGGTACAGGATAATGACACTGACACTCGGGGTACAGGATAATGACACTGACACTCGGGGTACAGGATAATGACGCTTACACTCGGGGTACAGAATAATGACGCTTACACTCGGGGTACAGGATAATGACGCTGACACTCGGGGTACAGGATAATGACGCTGACACTCGGGGTACAGGATAATGACGCTGACACTCGGGGTACAGGATAATGACGCTGACACTCGGGGTACAGGATAATGACGCTGACACTCGGGGTACAGGATGATGACACTGACACTCGGGGTACAGGATGATGACACTGACACTCGGGGTACAGGATAATGACGCTGACACTCGGGGTACAGGATAATGACGCTGACACTCGGGGTACAGGATAATGACACTGACACTCGGGGTACAGGATAATGACACTGACACTCGGGGTACAGGATAATGACACTGACACTCGGGGTACAGGATAATGACACTGACACTCGGGGTACAGGATAATGACACTGACACTCGGGGTACAGGATAATGACGCTGACACTCGGGGTACAGGATAATGACAATGACACTCGGGGTACAGGATGATGACACTGACACTCGGGGTACAGGATAATGACACTGACACTCGGGGTACAGGATAATGATACTGACACTCGGGGTACAGGATAATGACGCTGACACTCGGGGTACAGGATAATGAAACTAGGTAAATTTAGGTTAAATTGGCAGTACTACCAGGCGCTAAGATTTTACCACACTTTATTTTAGTATAAAACTAGACATAAACAAGGTGATCGGGTCTTAGTTTAGCTCCGGGTTTCACCGACGCTCCGTCGGCTTCTTCAGGGCGACCCAGAGGAGCGGCACACACCGGGATTTACACAAAAAAACTGGAAATTACATCATTGGATTGACAAGTACAGTCCACAAATACATTTAGTAGCATAAATAATTAAAAACATTGTGTAAACATATTATATAAAAGCAATAAATAATTGATAGTACATAAATACAGGGGCGTACATAGAAATCCTTGGGCCCCATAGCAAGAATCTTAATGGGGCCCCACTAACTCCGTCCACTGGCCCATCCCACCACCTGCCCTGGCTTCTCCCCTGCCATACCCCCAGCAGTTGCAGCCGTGTAGACATTAGGAGCTACTTTCACACTTGCGTTTCTATTTTCCGGTATTGAGATCCGTCATAGGGTCTTAATACCGGGAAAAAACCCGCTTTTGATTGTCCCCATTCATTGTCTGAGGGCACTGTCCACTATAAGCAGCACACAGGGGGTGCTATGGTGGTGATGGCATAATAGTATACCAGAGCCACCATGGCCCCCCTTGCCTTATGAACTGTCAGAACCTCCTAATGCATACCTCAGCTGCTGCAGGACATATAAAGCTTCGTTCACATCTGTGTTGGGGCCTCATTCGTGGATCAGGTCATAAATGCTGGACACAATTTTATAGCCTGGAAGATGGAAACCTGACAGATCTCATCATAGTCAGCGGGATCCGTCAGGTGTTGTCGTCCATGAAGTGCCAGATCCGGAACTGCAGTGATTTTCGTTGTTGTGCTCCTATGACGGCAGAACAGCGACCGTCACCAGCACAGAAGTGAACAAGTAATACACACCTCAGCTGCTGCAGAACATTATAATAGTGACAAGGGAACTACAAGTCTCATCATCACCAGATTATTATTGGAAATTAGGGAGCAACACAGGGAGAGGTGAAAGTGGAGAGAACTACAACTCCCAGCATGTCCAGGCTGTTATGATCAGATACAAGTAGATATTACACAGAGTATAAGGCCGGGTTCATATCACCGTTTAGTTTTCAGTTCTTCTGATCCGTCAGATAAACAGAAAAAGAAAGGAAAAAAAAATGATCCTGTATTTCAAGCGTCAGTTCTGCACATTCCGCATCCATTTATGCCATTTCTGTCGGAGATCCGTTATTTTAGACAGAAAAAAGTCCTGCATGCAAAACGGAAAACTAAACTGTGATGAGAATCCAGCCTAAGAAAAGAGAACTACAACTCTCAGCATGTCCAGATTATAGGACATCATCTAGTTGTACCAGGTATGGCCAGACTTATTATGGGTCATCAGTATACATTCCAAAGAGGGGGTATAAGAGGAGAGAACCACAACTCCCAGCATTACCAGCCTGTACTAGGGCATACGTTTAAATTGCATTGAGAAACATATAATAGGACAGAACTACAACTCCCAGCTTTTCTAGGATGTTATGTTATCCCAGAACACCACTAACCTCTCCTTCAGGCGCCACACAGAAGCTCCGCCCCCTCACAGTGATATGCCACAGGTCTTTCACCAGTCCTCTGCACTGGTCACATGATGATGACATCACCAAAGGTCCTTTAGACTTCTGCTGCTCTGCTATTCATTGGCTTCCTGCACTGGTCACATGGTTGATGACATCACCAAAGGTCCTTCTCCACCTCTTACTTTCTCAGGTAGCCATACAAGTGTAATTAGTGGGCGGGGTCTATCCTCCACTGCGGGCCCCCTTCCCCCAGGGGCCCCATAGCAGCTGCGTGGTCTGCCTCTATTGGATGTACGCCACTGCATAAATATATATATACACATCTGAAATACAGCGATATACTGTTTTGGTAATACATACTGCAGCTTGCAGGGAGGCTCCAATAGAGAGATAGAGATGGCCCGAATAGTTCCCGGCGAACATCGCTTGTTCGCGTTCGCCGCGGCGGGAGAACATATGCGATGTTCGGTCCGCCCCCTATACATCATCATTGAGTAAACTTTGACCCTGTACCTCACAGTCAGCTGACACATTCCAGCCAATCAGCAGCAGACCCTCCCTCCCAGACCCTCCCACCTCCCGGACAGCGTCCATCTTAGATTCCTTCGGAAGCTGCAGTCTCAGTGAGAGGAGGGACAGTGCTGCAGCTGCTGCTGATCTAATAGGGGAAGCGTTAGCTAGGCCAGTGTATTCAGTGTCCACAGACTCATCTGCTGTAAGCACAGCGTCCAGACAGCACCCCAAAAAGACCTTTTCAGGGCTGGTACATCAGTCTGCTTTATTATTATTTTTTGCATATACATTGTGGCGAAACCGACCTCGCCACTGGGTTTTGGAGAGGACTGGCTGCTGGCCTCTTGCCCCTGGATTATGGGCCATATACTAACTTTTAAACCCCTGAACCTATTCAAGTGAATTTTGGATAGGTTTGTCCCCAAGTTATACTGTTTAAATTGATGTTAGTTATATGTATGGCCAATGTAAACTCACAAAGTTGTAACAATCTATAATAAGTGTAACTTGTCAGCTTGGGAGGAATATGCGGGTGTGTTTCTATTGTGCCATTGTCCCATTGTGTGTTTAAATGGTGATGTCTGTTCTGTTGTCCTCACATGTGTATTGGCGATCTCCCTTTGTCCTTAGAGATAATTGGATTGCTCTTCAGGTTGTCTCGAGGGCAGAGAGGAGGAAACCATGATGCATTGTGTCTGTGTGTCCTAAGTGCTGTTTATCTGTCTTATGTCACAGTCTTCATTCTGGTCCCCTAGGGGCGTGTACACCAGATGGGCTGTACTTACATTGTATGTGTTGTAAATTACTGATTGGTTGTATTTCAAACCCCTGTGGGCAGTACTATGTTTGTGGTTTATGAATAAAAGAGGCTGTACGTGAAGTACAGTCAGACCACTGTTTGACCCTCAACACGGAGCCTTGTCTCGTTATTGGGGGGATTCACTGTATGCTGTTAGAAGACCGATTGCCAGGATTGTATGCTTTTCCTGTTCGTCTGCTAGCAGCTATTCGTGAGGTTCCAGTTTGGAGTGCTACTTTGTATCCAGTTCGGGAGTTTGGTGTTCTGCAGTAGCTGTGCCTGTCTCTCAGAAAGGGGCTTATTACCTAAACGGATTTTAACCCCTTGTCTGCTGAAAGGTGCCGTTACATTGGTGGCAAGCAGCGGGATCGTTCCCACAGCCCAGAAGGACAGCTACAAAGAAACATCATTCCCTGGAATTACAATTTGAGGGCAACGCATGTCCCAGTACAGCGACCCTGACAGCACCAGAATGGAAACAGCAGTGGAGTACGATGAGGGTGTCATGGATGACCGAGATGCAGTCCGCAAAGGCATCTGGTACCAGGCACTGGGTATTATGGAGTATATGCAGGACGAGAGACTCCCCACGGAAGACCAGCGGTTGCAGAAGCGAGTAGCCCTGCGGATGCCCTTCCTGGGAGAGCAGCCCCGGGAGGAATGGGTAAAGGAATTGGAACTCCTAGCATGGCGGGAGCTGTGGCTGGAAGATGCCTACCAGGCGCTCTGGTGGTATGGGGCACAGTACCTACCCAGGACAGCTGAGCATGACAAGCCGGAGGGAGAGGAGTTTGATGGTCCTGGCTTGTTATGGGAGACCTTTTCAGAGCTGGAGTTTGGGAGCCCTACACAAGCCCGGTTCCATGATCTCTTGGAATGGAGGGAGAGCAGGTATGACTGGGACGACACTCATGTGATTGAGCAGGACCTGGTCCACCTGGTGACCCGGGAGATGGAGCTGGAACAGGGCTACCAGCAGCTGTTCCACGCCAGTGGGAAGGCTCAGCAGGACAGTAAGGTGACAGACCCAGTGTAAAATAATAAACTAACATTTTTTATTAGGCTTGGGTTATTTTAGAGGACCATGCAAGGGCAGCACTTGTGTTGAGGTGTCAATTTTTGACAGGTTGAGACGACAATAGCATTTGGGAAGGTTAGGAATCCTCCTTCTCAGCATATTATTATTAGCTTTACAAATAAGGTATACATAGAAAACCATGATGTAAGGGGATTTACTTGTTAACCATATATGTCTATTAGAATGTTAAATTTAGGATACAATGTAACTCTATGTAGAGTCAACCTATAAAATGGCTTTGTTTCATGACATAGGCAGAGCATTCTTGCACGGACACCTGTTGCTCTCTACACACACACACAGATTCACACATACACGTTATTTTGGGGAAATAAGCTTTTTCACTTATTTTAATTGTTTTATTGCTTGCTTGTAACCTTTCAAGACTTATTGCTGTGCTATATTTTTCTCTTTCTAAACTTTGTAACTTTCTTTTTATGAGAATTAAATCCTTCTAATTTTTATCTTTCATCACGAACTTTGCACATTTTGTTGGGCTCCTTCTAAAGCATTTCTTGAAAAATAGAGTAATGCAGGACGTTATTCTACACCCAGTCTCCATTCCCCAGCGGCAGTGTGAAGTGCAGGGAGAGGAGAGCAGCGTCCTCTCTCCCCAGCGGCAGGCTGAGTTACAGGGGGCAGAGGTAGTAGTTCCTGCCCCCCAGCAGCAGAGTGATATGCCGGGATGGCAGTGTGAAATGCAGGGAGAGGAGAGCAGCGTCCTCCCTTCTCAGCGGCAGGTGGAGTTACAGGGGGCAGAGGTAGTTGTTCCTGCCCCCCAGCAGCAGCATGATTTTTTGGGAATTGGGAGCCCAGTCTCCATTCCCCAGCGGCAGGCGGAGTTACAGGGGGCAGAGACAGTCGGTCCTGTCCCCCAGCGGCAGAGTGTCCAGCAGGGAATAGAGAGCCCAGTCTCCTTTCCCCAGCAACAGGACACTGTATTGGGAGCGGAGACGGTCGGTCGCCCTCCCCAGCGGCTGGAAGTATGTATGGGAGAGGAGCTTGTTACCCCCTCTCCCCAGCGGCAGCTTAACGCACCAGGGGGAGACAGTAAGCCCCACAACAGTGCAGATGGGACCGTGGTCTCTGCACTTACAGCACAGGGGGTAGAGACAGTCGGTCTCCCCCTCCAACAACCAGGCTCCAACCAGGCTTCTTCCGTGGTAGCGCTGGCACCAGGGCAGAGTACCGCTGATACCTGCCCACAAAGCAACCTCCACTCCAAGCCAGGGAGCAACACAGAGACCGGGAGTACCAGTTACCAAT
Organism: Bufo bufo; assembly: GCF_905171765.1. Classification (NCBI taxonomy): domain Eukaryota; kingdom Metazoa; phylum Chordata; class Amphibia; order Anura; family Bufonidae; genus Bufo; species Bufo bufo. The sequence goes on from NC_053396.1 coordinate 230,491,179, forward strand.
ATAACCTTGGTGGACTCACTGGACAGAGACAGGCTACTAAAGTCAACAGGTCCAGTATTTGGTTGTGGGTGGGCTGCCAGACTAACTCAGGTACCGACCGGCGTGAGGTCAGGTATCTGGTTAGTCTTCCCTGGGGGGGGGAGATGTGTGGCAAAACCGACCTCGCCACTGGGTTTTGGAGGGGCCTGGCTGCTGGCCTCTTGCCCCAGGATTATGGGCCCTATACTAACTTTTAAACCCCTGAACCGATTCAAGTGAATTTTGGATAGGTTTGTCCCCAAGTTATACGGTTTAAATTGATGTAAGTTATATGTATGGCCAATGTAAACTCACAAAGTTGTAACAATTTATAATAAGTGTAACTTGTCAGCTTGGGAGGAAATGCTGGGTGTGTTTCTATTGTGCCATTGTCCCATTGTGTGTTTAAATGGTGATGTCTGTTCTGTTGTCTGCACATGTGTATTGGCGATCTCCCTTTGTCCTCAGAGATAATTGGATTACGCCTCGGGTGTCTCGAGGGCAGAGAGGAGGAGACCATGATGCATTGTGGGGGTGTGTTGTGTCTGTGTGTCCTAAGTGCTGTTTATCTGTCTTATGTCACAGTCTTCATTCTGATCCCCTAGGGGCGTGTACACCAGATGGGCTGTATTTACATTGTATGTGTTGTAAATTACTGATTGGTTGTATTTCAAACCCCTGTGGGCAGTACTATGTTTGTGGTTGATGAATAAAAGAGGCTGTACGTGAAGTACAGTCAGACCACTGTTTGACCCTCAACACGGAGCCTTGTCTCGTTATTCGTTATTGGGGGGATTCACTGTATGCTGTTAGAAGACCGATTGCCAGGATTGTATGCTTTTCCTGTTCGTCTGCTAGCAGCTATTCGTGAGGTTCCAGTTTGGAGTGCTACTTTGTATCCAGTTCGGGAGTTTGGTGTATCCTGCAGTAGCTGTGCCTGTCTCTCAGAAAGGGGCTTATTACCTAAACGGATCTTAACCCCTTGTCTGCTGAAACGTCCCGTTACATACATATATTGCAGTTGCCTGCCCGTGTGTGAGAGGCTGCAGGCTCAGTCACAGACAGCACTGTGTGCACACCATTCATACAGGGTGTGACAGAAAATACCTCGCAGAGAAAAAAATTATATTAAATATTTTTCTGTGATCTAATTACAGTTGCAAGCCCGTGAGTGTCAGGCCCACACAGACTGTACTGTGCCCACTGCCCACCACTTATATAGGGTGGCACAGTACCTTGCACGCATAGTAACACTTATCTAATAAAAAATGACAGGCAGAGGCAGGCCACCCCGCAGGGGCCGTCGTGGTGCTGTGATTCCCTTTGGCCCTAAAATAATGCCCAGTGTTCAGAGGCCACGTACCCTGAACCCGAAAAATTCGGAGAAAATAGTTGTCTGGCTAACACAGGACACCCAATCTTCTACAGCTTCCGCTCGGAACCTTGACGCACCACCCTCCTCCAGCTCAGCTTCGGGCACCTCTCAAGTTACCACTCGCCCGCCTGACGCCACCACCAACACTAGCACCACAGCCGCTTCACTTGATCCCTCAGAGGAGTTATTTACACATCAGTTGGATGAAATTAGTGATGCGCAACCATTATTGCCAGAGGATGGCGATAACAGGGATATTCATTAGCTGCAAGTACTACCTTCAAGTACTACATTAAGTACAGTAAAGAGATATTGCAGGAGATAGTCAGGAGGTAGGCTGGAAGGTGGAAACAATACAAAAAAAAAAAAGGTAAGATTTGTTTGATTTAAATTTACAAATTATTTTTTAATTTTTTTTTCTCCTCTTTAAAATGGCAGACTTGGTTCAGTGCAGGAATTGTTGTGCATTTATTTCATGTTCCACTCTTTGGAGATTCGGATGCTGTCAGATCTGTAGACAGTTCTCCTTACTGCAGCAGGAAATTGCATTTTTGAAATCTGAAATATTTAAATTATCTGTTAAACAAACTCCAGCTAGGACTGCTGCAATGCCACTGCCACAGAGGACCCCCAGAAATGGCAGATGGGGTACTGTAGGTTCTGGAAGACTTAGAGTGGTGGATAGAAGACATGTCCCACAGTCGGTAGTTCTCCATAATTCATTTGCAGCACTCTCAGAATGTAAGGACAACATGGATATGGACTCAAGCACAGAGGGTGAGAAACCATCGACTCCTATGTCTAATGTATGCAACAAAAAAGATAAAGTGAAGTCTCAAAGGAAGCAGCTGTTCTTATGATCCAATCATAAGAAGTGTGGAGCTTAAAGAAAATGGTTTTGTGAGATGTCTCCCTGGGACTACTGCTAGAAGAGATAGAAGACGTATTATTAATATTGTTAAGCAAGCAAAGCAGGAAGGGGACGTGGATGTTCTTGTCCATCTAGGGACAAATGACCTGGCTTGCAATGAAGTGTCAGAGGTGAAAAAATCTTTTATCACACTTGGGCCAGGGACTATTCATAGGATTCAGATATATTGGGCAGACTAGATGGGCCAAATGGTTCTTATCTGCCGACACATTCTATGTTTCTATGTCTCAGTCAGGCAGCATTACACACATGGACGTACGGTGTTGTACCCGCTGCTGCTTCCTTTGCTGAGGTGTCAGATACAAGTGAAGCGGTTGATGATGACGATGAGTCCGTGGATGCCACGTGGGTGCCTGCTCGAAGAGAAGAAGAACAGGGGGAAAGTTCAGATGGTGAGACAGAGAGAAGGAGGAGACGAGTTGGAAGCAGGGGGAGGTCGTCACAAGGAGCTAGTGGCACAGTCAGACAGCATGTATCGGCACCCGGGGTCAGCCAGACAGTACGCCAATCAACGCATGCTGCTGCCACCACCAGAATGCCGTCATTGCAGAGCTCAGCAGTGTGGCATTTTTTTTGTGTGTCTGCCTCTGACAACAGCGATGCCATTTGCAACCTGTGCCAAAAGAAACTGAGTCGTGGGAAGTCCAACACCCACCTAGGTACAACTGCTTTGCGAAGGCACATGATCGCACATCACAAACGCCTATGGGATCAACACATGAGTACAAGCAGCACAGAAACTCAAAGCCGCCATCCTCCTCCTGGTCCAGCATCTTCAGCCACGTCAACCACTGCTGTCCTCCTTGCCCCCTCTCAACCACCCGCCACTCCGCCTCTCACCTTCAGCAGTTCCATCTCATCTGCCCACAGTCAGGTGTCTGTCAAGGACATGTTTGAGCGTAAGAATCCAATGTCACAGAGTCACCCCCTTGCCCGGCGTCTGACAGCTGGCTTGTCGGAACTCTTAGCCCGCCAGCTTTTACCATACCAGCTGGTGGAGTCTGAGGCCTTTAAAAAATTTGTAGCTATTGGGACACCACAGTGGAAGGTACCCGGACTAATTTTTTTTTCAAAAAAGGCAATCCCCAACCTGTACTCAGTGATTGAAAAGGAAGTCATGGCATGTCTGGCACACAGTGTTTGGGCAAGGGTCCATCTGACCACTGATACCTGGTCTGCAAACCACGGTCAGGGCAGGTATATCACCTACACTGCGCATTGGGTAAACCTGCTGACGGCTGACAAGCATGGAATGCGTGGCTCTGCAGAAGAGTTGGTGACACCGCCACGACTTGCAGGCAGGCCTTCTGACACCTCCTCTACTCCATCCTCTACGATAACCTCCTCAGCTGAGTCCTCTTCTGCTGCGGCGTCTGGCTTCACATCAACTGCACCCCCCCAGCTCCCCAGGGGCTATTCCACATCCCGGATACAACAGTGTCACGCCGTCTTGGGGTTGACTTGCCTGAAAGCAGAGAGTCACACCGGACCAGCACTCCTGTCCGCCCTGAACGCACAGGTGGATCAGTGGCTGACTCTGCACCAACTGGAGATCGGCAAAGTGGTGTGTGACAACGGAAGCAATTTGTTGGCAGCATTAAATTTGGGCAAGTTGACACATGTGCTGTGCATGGCACATGTGTTGAATCTGATTGTACAACGCTTTGTGCATAAGTACCCAGGCTTACAGGACGTCCTCAAGCAGGCCAGGAAGGTGTGTGGCCATTTCAGGCGTTCCTACACGGCCATGGCGCACTTTTCAGATATTCAGAGGCGAAACAACATGCCAGTAAGGCGCTTGATTTGCGACAGCCTGACACGTTGGAATTCAACACTCCTAATGTTCGACCGCCTGCTCCAACAAGAAAAAGCCGTCAACGAGTATTTGTATGACCGGGGTGCTAGGACAGCCTCTGCGGAGCTGGGAATTTTTTTGCCACGTTACTGGACGCTCATGCGCAATGCCTGTAGGCTCATGCGTCCTTTTGAGGAGGTGACAAACCTAGTCAGTCGCACCGAAGGCACCATCAGTGACATCATCCCATTTGTTTTCTTCCTGGAGCGTGCCCTGCGAAGAGTGCTAGATCAGGCCGTAGATGAGCGTGAAGAGGAAGAGTTGTGGTCACCATCACCACCAGAAACAGCCTTGTCATGATCGCTTGCTGGACCTGCGGCAACGCTGGATAAGGAGTCTGAGGAAGAGGAGTCAGAGGAGGAATGTGGCTTTGAGGAGGAAGAAGACCAACCACAGCAGGCATCCCAGGGTGCTCGTTGTCACCTATCTGGTACCCGTGGTGTTGTACGTGGCTGGGGTGAAGAACAGACCGTCAATGACATCAGTGAGGACGAGGAACAGGAAATGAGTAGCTCGGCATCCAACCTTGTGCAAATGGGGTCTTTCATGCCGTCATGTCTGTTGAGGGACCCTCGTATAAAAAGGATGAAGGAGAACGACCTGTACTGGGTGGCCACGCTACTAGACCCCCGGTATAAGCAGAAAGTGGCGGAAATGTTACCAACTTACCGAAAGTCGGAAAGGATGCAGCAGTTCAAAACAAAACTAAAAAATATGCTTTACACAGCGTATAAGGGTGATGTCACAGCACAACGGGAATCTAACAGGGGAAGAGGTGAAAGTAATCCTCCTCCTACCACGACCACGGCGGCAAGGACAGGACGCTTTACAGATGTGTTGTTGATGGAGGACATGCCGAGCTTTTTCAGTCCTACACATCGCCACAGCCCTTCGGGATCCAGCCTTAGAGAACGACTCGACCGACAGGTAGCAGACTACCTCGCCTTAACTGCAGATATCGACACTCTGAGGAGCGATGAACCCCTTGACTACTGGGTGTGCAGGCTTGACCTGTGGCCTGAGCTATCCCAGTTTGCGATAGAACTTCTGGCCTGCCCCGCTTCAAGTGTCCTGTCAGAAAGGACCTTCAGTGCAGCAGGAGGCATTGTCACTGACAAAAAAAGTCGCCTCGGTCAAAAAAGTATTGATTACCTCACCTTCATTAGGATGAATGAGGCATGGATCCCGAAGGGACTGACAGTGGGGGATACGTTTGACCAACAAAGGGCCTGATGACATGCCTGGGCCTCAAAATGGTCCCCACGCTGCTGTATTTAATGTCTGCATGCCGGATGACTTTCGTGAATTCTCCGCCACCAACTAGGGTTCAAGCCGCAATGTTTTAGTCACCTTTCTGCCTTGAAAACATCAATTTTTCCGGCCTCTGCTACAACAGCGGCTGCAACAATAACATTATTTTTCAGGCATGTGTAGATGCCTAATTTTTCTGGCCTCTGGTGCTGCACTGTGGCTGCAAAAACAAAACAAAAAAAAAAAGGCACATACATGTGTCAATTCCCCTTCGTGATCGTTACCTTGTTGTGGTGAAGGGGCTTGCGTATCACAATGAAGCGATCATCACCTCTATGAGTGTGTTGGCAATGTTGCCACACCCCAGATGATAAGGCCGTTGCTTCATTATGATCAGACCAAAAGCGATCGGCTGGATAATTTTTCATAGAAAAAACATACATTTTTTTATATTTTTTTTAAGTTGTATGGGTGGGTTTTTAATACATAAAATAAAAAAATCATAATAAAGTCTCTTAGTTTATTAGAAATAATGCAGACAGTTTAAAAAATCCCCATCAATTCCAATACAAAGCAAGTACAAAGCTCAGAACTAAATTGTGGCGAAACCAACCTCGCCACTGGGTTTCGGAGGGGCCTGGCTACCAGCCTCTTGCTTCAGGATTATGGCCCATACTAACTTTAAAGGAGAAGACAGACCGGCCGCACAGCTTAAATCTGTCTTTGGAATTGTATTTTATGTTATGTGAGGGTACCCAGATAGCTAATTTTATTGTATTCGTGTAGTCTGAGTGCCATTCACCTAATGATATGCACTCAGACTTGAGCTATCTGGGGATATGTTAAATGTCTGTGTTTACTGTAAGGGTTGTGACATTGCATGTTTAAATTGTGATTTCTGTCCTGTTGTCCCCACATGTGTATTGGCGATTTCCCTTTGTCCTGAGAGATAATTGGATTACTCCTCGGGTGTCTCCAGGGCAGAGAGGAGGAAACCATGATGCATTGTGGGGATGTGTTGTGTCTGTGTATCTTAAATTGCTGCATATCTGTCCTGTGTCACAGTCTTCCTTCTGGTCCCCTAGGGGCGTGTCCACCAGATGGGGACCTGCATAAATACGGGCGGGTAGCCCTCAATAAAGAGTGCCTGTTTTATCCTTCATCATGTTGAGGCTGGTGTTTGGGTAACTGATAAACACTAGGGATTGCTATACGCTGAAGATTTGCTATACTCCCCTGGCTTTACTACTAGCTCTTGTAAGAGCTGTTCCTGCTCTCTGGTTTTAGGAGAGGTTCACCCACTGGAGCCTGGAGCCTTGTCGTAGGTCCAGGGTGGGTAGGAGACGGTGAGTCCTCAACCAAGCTTCGGCGGTTCGTGGGGTCTGCAGTGCGTACGGTGTCAAGTGGAGTGCTTGGAGTCCTCGGAAAGCACTAGGAGCATCTATCAACGGAGGTACCCGGTCGGGGTGCCAGGAGATCCGTTACATTTGGTGGCAAGCAGTGGGATGGCGTCCTAGTGAGAGGAGAAGCAGCTCGGAGACACCGTTCGTGGATTTACAAAATTGAGGGCAACGCTAGTATCCGTACAGCGCCCCTGGATACAGCAGGATGGAATCAGCTAGTCTTCGGAAAGCGTTCTCTGACGAGGAGGAGGCAGCCGCAGACTACAGGGATGCAGACAAAAAGGAAGTCTGGTATGATGCCCTGGAAAATGCCCAGCGGCGGCGAAGTGAGAGTCTCCCCAGTTATGAGCAGCAGCTACAGAAGCGTGTGGCGATGCGGATGGGTCTCTTGGGAGAGCAGCCCCTGGATGACTGGGTAACAGAGCTCCAGAGCCTGGTATGTAAGGAGCTTTGGCTAGAAGACGCTTACCAGGCCCTAAGGTGGCATGTCATTCAACATTCCCCCTGGGCAGCTGAGCATGACAAGCCAGAGGGAGAGGAGTTTTATGGTCCTGGCTTGTTATGGGAGTCCTTTGCAGAGCCTGACTTCGGGAGCCCTGCACAGTCCAGACTTCAGAACATCTTCTACGAGAGGGAGGCTAGGCTGGATTGGGATGACCCCCATGAGGTAGAGAAAGACCTGGCTCACCTAGCAACCCTGGAGTGGGAACTGGAGCAGGACTACCGAGATCTCTTCCACTCCATTGAGAGGGCTCAGCGAGAGAGCAGAGTGTCAGACCCAGGTCCAGAGCCCTTCAGCTGGGAGGATATTGTGGAGGTGTACTGGGAGGACCCGACTGAAGTATCCCCTGCTTCAGTACCAGCTACAGAGGTAGGGGACCTCATAGACTGGTCCTGGGGGGAAACCCATATAGCAGGTGGAGATGGGACAGAGATCTCTCCACCGGCCCTACAGGGATGCTGGGCAGTCGGCCCAGATCCCCAACGGCAGCCAGAGTTTCAGGGAGTAGGGACAGTTGGTCCTGCTCCCCAGCGGCAGTATGTTTTGCAGGGAGAGGAGAGCATCGTCTCCATTTCCCAGCGGCAGTGTACTTTGAAGGGAGAGGAGACAACCGGTCTCTCTCCCCAACCACAGGGGGACAGCAACCCTAACTCCAATGGTGCAGATGGGACCGCAGTCTCTGCACCAGGCCTACCAGGATGCTGGACGGCCGGTACAGATTCCCCACCAACCCCACAAGAATGCCAGGAGGAGGTAAGCGATCCCTCCTCTCCACAGCTGATCCGCAACAAGGTCCTGGGGGTAGGATTCCCTGTTCCCATCCCAGCGGAAGAGCTGGCATCTGGGATGAGCACAGTTGGCCTCTGCCCTCCTCTATCCTCTTCTCCAGAGGCTGACTTACCACAGGCTACCCCAGCGGAAGCGCTGGCATCTGGGCAGAGCGCAGTCGGCCTCTGCCCTCCCCTATCCTCTTCTCCAGAGGCTGACTTTCCACAGGCTACCCCAGCGGCAGAGCTGGCATCTGGGCAGAGCGCAGTCGGCCTCTGCCCTCCCCTATCCTCTTCTCCAGAGCCGGACTTCCCACAGGCTACCCCAGCGGAAGATCTGGCATCAGGGCAGAGCGCAGTCGGCCTCTGCCCACCAAGTACCTACAGCTCCAAGCTAGAGAGCAACAAGGAAGCAAGGAGTAGCAGATGCCCCCTAAACAGCTGGGGACATACAGAACAGAGCTAGGCCGCAAAATTCAACAGGTCCAGTATTGGGTTGTGGGTGGACTGCCAGACTAACTCAGATACCGACCGGCATGAGGTCAGGTATCTGGTTAGTCTTCCCTGGGAGGGGGAGATGTGTGGCGAAACCAACCTCGCCACTGGGTTTCGGAGGGGCCTGTTTACCAGCTTATGGATGGATTATGGCCCATACTAACTTTAAAGGAGAAGACAGACCGGCCGCACAGCTTAAATCTGTCTTTGGAATTGTATTTTATGTTATGTGAGGGTACCCAGATAGCTAATTTTATTGTATTTGTGCAGTCTGAGTGCCATTCACCTAATAATATGCACTCAGACTTGAGCTATCTGGGGATATGTTAAATGTCTGTGTTTACTGTAAGGGTTGTGACATTGTATGTTTAAATGGTGATTTCTGTCGTGTTATCCCCACATGTGTATTGGCGATTTCCCTTTGTCCTGAGAGATAATTGAATTGCTCCTCGGGTGTCTCCAGGGCAGAGAGGAGGAAACCATGATGCATTATGGGGATGTGTTGTGTCTGTGTATCCTGAATTGCTGCATATCTGTCCTGTGTCACAGTCTTCCTTCTGGTCCCCTAGGGGCGTGTCCACCAGATGGGGACCTGCATAAATACGGGCGGGTAGCCCTCAATAAAGAGCGCCTGTTTTATCCTTCATCATGTTGAGGCTGGTGTTTGGGTAACTGATCAACACTGGGGGATTGCTATACGCTGAAGATTTGCTATACTCCCCTGGCTTTACTACTAGCTCTTGTAAGAGCTGTTCCTGCTCTCTGGTTTTAGGAGAGGTTCACTCACTGGAGCCTGGAGCCTTGTCGTAGGTCCAGGGTGGGTAGGAGACGGTGAGACCTCAACCAAGCTTCGGCGGTTCGTGGGGTCTGCAGTGCGTATGGTGTCAAGTGGAGTGCTTGGAGTCCTCGGAAAGCACTAGGAGCATCTATCGACTGAGGTACCCGGTCGGGGTGCCAGGAGATCCGTTACATAAATTATTCCAGGATGTCGTAATGGTTCGTTAATTCGACAATGGTTAATCAATTCGACACACATCCCCGGATAGGGGACGTAACAGAAATTAAACTGATAGGAATAGTACTAGTTAAGACACCACTCATATAGGGTGTCACAGCACATTGCTCCGTGCACGCGCAGTGCTCCAACTTGGGAGTAAGAGGACCAAGCTGCTTTTTCCATTTCCCGGTTCCTAAAATCAATTCATTTTGGTGTATCAGAGTTTGGTCTGTCACTGTGAAGGCAGTCGGAGGTACCCGGCCTAAAAAAAATTTCACAAAAGGCAATCCCACCCTGATATGGGACTTAACAGGGATTAAACTGATGAGAATAGTACTACAGAAAATACCACTCATATCGGGTGTGACAGTAAATTGCACGGCGCAGACGCAGTGACCGTGGCGTGGATACAAACAAAGGGGAGGGAGCCAGCTTTTTTTCTAACCATCTCCCCGTTCGAAAAATTTATTTAATAAATTGACCCCAGATTGGGGACGTAACAGGGATTAAACTGATGAGAAGAGAGAACTACAGAAAATACCACTCATATCGGGTGGGGCAGTAAATTGCACGGCGCAGACGCAGTGACCGTGGATTCAAACAAAGGGGAGGGAGCCAGCGTTTTTTTAACCATCTCCCCGTTCGAAAAATCAATTCAATTCACCTTTCGGGGACCCTTGGTGTTGTACGTGGCTGGGTGGAGGAAGAAACCTTCAATGACATCAACGGGACATGGCTAGCTTGGTATCCAACCTTGTGCAAATGGGGAGTTTGCGATTGGGCAAATGGACTGTTTGCGGTTGTTTGCGGTGCATTAAAAGGGGAGTTTGGTCTGTCAATGTCTGTGAAGCGGGCGTAACCCTTACACTACCTGATCGATACAACATCATACCTGATCGTATACACACACTGGATGTTTTAAAGCACGTTGTTCAAAAAAATTTAGGATTGTTAGGTGATTTATGCCCTTTATGTATTAAAATCCAACTCTGCGTCAACTACATAATTTTCCATGGGAGTTTTGCCATGGATCCCCCTCCGGCATGCCACAGTCCAGGTGTTAGTCCTCTTGAAACAACTTTTCCATCACTACTGTGGCCAGAAAGTGTCCCGGTGGGTTTTAAAATTCGCCTGCCTATTGAAGTCTATGGTGGTTCGCCCGTTCGCGAACGGAAAATTTTATGTTCGCGACATCACTATAGATAGATAACAAAGGACGAGCCGCTGTCCAAGTGTGTTTTTATTTTAACATTTTCCCCTGATGAAGTAAAATCTGATTGTCCGGAGGAGATGTGAACACATAAAATGTTTCTGCTGCAGGAACATCAGTGATTTCCGATTATTTGTGGGCATGCTGAATTATTATTTTTTTTATTCACTATACTCGGTGCCAAGATGTTTTTTAAAGTTATGCTCCTTCTGTATGTGATGTTCGGTTTCTTTGGTAATATTTTTTTCAGAATGGGGTCATTCAGTAGAATGTTCCAGTTTTTTGAGAAGATATTTTTTATTTCATTATGGGCAGTGTTATAGGTGGTAATAAAATTATATTTGAAATGATCTTCACACATGAAATGTTTCTGCTGCAGGAACATCTCCTCCGGACAATCAGATTTTACTTCGTCTATCACAGGGGAAAATGTTAAAATAAAAACCCACTTGGACGGCGGCTCGTCCTTTGTTATCTCTCTTTTGGAGCCTCCCTGCAAGCTGCAGTATGTAGGACGAACATCTCCGTGTACGAGAACCAGATTAAAAACCATAGAAGTAATATAAATACTGGGAAACAACACCACAGCGTCTCCAGACATTGTGACACAGCACAACCGCCATATATCTGTTCTAAAACTGACCGTCATCGACTGGATTCCTCCCAACACCAAAAATAGATTCCAACAATTAGTAAATAAAGATTCCTACTGGATCCTTCGCTGCAGACGCCGGTACCTGAGGGGCTCGATGACGTCCTAGAACATACGGAATCAGTAGTGTTCAGGCTCCGACCACAAGCTCTTACTATAGACGAATAAATATTCACTATAGAATAATAGATAATTATTATAGAGATCTGTTAAAATAATTATTATTTTAGATCAGCCCCCCCCTTTTATTATTAGTACGTTAGAATGTGTTACCAAAACAGTATATCGCTGTATTTCAGATGTGTGTATATATATTTATGTACTATCAATTATTTATTGCTTTTATATAATATGTTTACACAATGTTTTTAATTATTTATGCTACTAAATGTATTTGTGGACTGTACTTGTCAATCCAATGATGTGATTCCCAGTTTTTTTGTGTAAATCCCGGTGTGTGCCGCTCCTCTGGGTCGGCCTGAAGAAGCCGACGGAGCGTCGGTGAAACCCGGAGCTAAACTAAGACCCGATCACCTTGTTTATGTCTAGTTTTATACTAAAATAAAGTTTGGTAAAATCTTAGCGCCCCGGTAGTACTGCCAATTTAACCTAAATTTACCTCTGATCATCGGGACCTACTCTGGATGCCCGCGGCAAAAGGGAGCTGCACAAGCTATTCCACATACACTTTCCCAGTGTTGTGCATGGCGAGTACAACCTGATCTGGTGAGTTACGTTCACTGACAATTAGGGGCACCCTCCGAAAAACAGTTTACACACAGGTGGCGCGGTCCTTCTCTATTCTCTTCTAATTCCAGGATAATGACACTGGGGGTACAGGATAATGACGCTGACACTCGGGGTACAGGATAATGACACACTGACACTCGGGGTACAGGATAATGACACTGACACTCGGGGTACAGGATAATGACGCTGACACTCGGGGTACAGGATAAAGACACTGACACTTGGGGTACAGGATAATGACGCTGACACTCGGGGTACAGGATAATGACACTGACACTCGGGGTACAAGAAAATGACACAGACACTCGGGGTACAGGATAATGACGCTGACACTCGGGGTACAGGATAATGACACTGACACTTGGGGTACAGGATAATGACACTTGGGGTACAGGATAATGACGCTGACACTCGGGGTACAGGATAATGACACTGACACTCGGGGTACAGGATAATGACACACTGACACTCGGGGTACAGGATAATGACACTGACACTCGGGGTACAGGATAATGACACTGACACTCGGGGTACAGGATAAGGACACTGACACTGGGGGTACAGGATAATGACGCTGACACTCGGGGTACAGGATAATGACACTGACACTCGGGGTACAAGAAAATGACACAGACACTCGGGGTACAGGATAATGACGCTGACACTCGGGGTACAGGATAATGACACACTATCACTTGGGGTACAGGATAATGACGCTGACACTCGGGGTACAGGATAATGACACTGACACTCGGGGTACAAGAAAATGACACTGACACTCGGGGTACAGGATAATGACGCTGACACTTGGGGTACAGGATAATGACACTTGGGGTACAGGATAATGACGCTGACACTCGGGGTACAGGATAATGACGCTGACACTCGGGGTACAGGATAATGACGCTGACACTCGGGGTACAGGATAATGACGCTGACACTCGGGGTACAGGACAATGACACAGACACTCGGGGTACAGGATAATGACACTGACACTCGGGGTACAGGACAATGACGCTGACACTCGGGGTACAGGACAATGACACTGACACTTGGGGTACAGGATAATGACACTGACACTCGGGGTACAGGATAATGACACTGACACTCGGGGTACAGGATAATGACACTGACACTCGGGGTACAGGATAATGACACTGACACTCGGGGTACAGGATAATGACACTGACACTTGGGGTACAGGATAATGACACTGACACTTGGGGTACAGGATAATGACATTGACACTTTGGGGTACAGGATAATGACACTTGGGGTACAGGATAATGACACTGACACTCGGGGTACAGGATAAAGACACTGACACTCGGGGTACAGGATAATGACACTGACACTCGGGGTACAGGATAATGACGCTGACACTCGGGGTACAGGATAATGACACTGACACTCGGGGTACAGGA